>NC_079417.1:25872222-25946413 GCF_026213295.1 Gadus chalcogrammus | reverse complement strand
GAAACTGGCATACTTTGTCCTGGTAAAATGTAGGTCGTTTATTTACCACTCGTTCAAATGTACGACGGGAAGCTTTCAACGAGTCCATTTGAGAATGTGACACGGTAGAAAGTTGACCCTGACCCCAAAAGACACAGATCAAAATGATGCACATTTCACAAGAAAAGTAGTAAACATGAACAAAAAAATGACAGAACAAACAAAATGAATTACTTATGGCAACTAGAGACCTCCAGAGACTTCCTCCCGTGGCTCTGCTTTCCGCCCACCTCCAAAGTGTGCAATATATCGTTAAGATGCATATGGGTGATTGTGCAATGATGCGTCCAGGTAGTTTATGGGCAGTCCGACGCCAGTGCATGGAGGACACCCAGTCAAATGGGATGGCTCCAGCCCCCCACATCTCTGAACAGGAATACGCATGGAGGAAATAACAATATGAAATACAATCTATCGTACCTTTTTTTTATCTATTTATTTATTTTTTTCTTTCTTCATTCTGTTACTTAATACATGTCTTTCATGACCTTCTTTCCCTTCCTTTTTCTTTCTTTCTTTTCTTTCTTTTTCTTTCTTTTTTCTTCTTTCTTTCTTCTTCTTTCTTTCTTTCTTTCTTCTTTTCATTTCTTTCAATTCCCTACTTCTTTCTTCTTTCTTTCTTGCCTTTCTTTTCTTCGTTTCTTCTTTTCTTTTCTTCTTGCTTTTTCTTTTCCTTTCTTTCTTCTTTCTTTTCTTTTTTTCTCTTTTCCCTTTTTCTTCTTCTCTTTTCTCCTTTTCTTCTTGCTTTTTTCTTTCTTTTCTTTCTTTTCTTCTTTTCTTCCTTTTCCTTTCTCCTCTTTCTTTTTTTTTCTCCTTTTTTTTCTTTTTCTTTTTTTCTTTTTTCTTTCTTTCTTTTTTTTTCTTTTTCCTTTCTTTTCCTTTTACTTCTTCCCTTCTTTTTTCTCTTTTTCTTTCTCTTCTTTCTTTTCTTTTTTTTTCTTCTTTCTTTCTTTCTTTTCCTTTCTTTCTTCTTCTTTCCCTTCCTCCTTTCCCTTTTTTCTCTTCTTTCTTTTCTTTTTCTTTCTCTCCTTTTCCTTTCTTCTTCTTCTTTTCTTCTTTCTTTCTTTTCTTTCTTTCTTTCTTTTTTCTTTCTTTCTTTCTCATTCTTTCTAATCCCTCCTTCTTTCTTTCTGCTGTACCATCATACATATGTGTTGATCATGTTTATTCGAATGGGTCACAATATGTGCAGAGATGTCCAATGAAAGGAGGGCCACAGGCGCTCAGATCTGTTCATCCCATTCTGGCAACGATGACATTACTATCACTGTTCATACTGACAGATGGCACATAGTATGGCTCATATTCAGGAGTTCTCTCAAGCTCTCTCTCTAGCTCAGCTCACACACGTACACACTCTTCCTTTTCTATAACTGCAAACCTGTCACAAGGGCCATGTTGAAAGAGCTATGCATGCTATTGTAGTATTTGTATGATATTGTATTCAACTCTTGTGTGTTGTGCATGTCAGGCTTGCCGCCATAGCTTTACTCAGATACATATGTTATATAATCGTAGGTCATCTGTTTAGCGATGTGTTTGCTTTTGGGGTTTAATTTATTTTTAGTTGGTTTCTTTGAATGGTATTGGGGATATACTGGCATGTTTTCTTTCCTAGTTGGCTGTCTTGTATAGACAACCCTATTGCTTGATTTGTCTTTATGATGATTTAGTATGATATTTCATTACAATGTCTTTCCATTGTTTTTGGCATTTGTAAATTCACTGTCCTTTGGTGAAAGCTTTTGCGTAAGTTTAAAGGACTAAGCATGTCTGACTAAGCAGAGAGTCCAAATAAGAACGTACTGGTAGTTTGTTTTGATTGAAATTGCTGCAGCATAAAATAGAAAGCAAAATGGATCAAACTGGTAGACTATGCTTAAGGGATCAACAATAACCCCTGCGTTAAAAAAAAGAAACAATAGGGAGGGATGATTGATTCATCTCTGATCAAAAGATGACCAATATTGCAAAACTGTTTGTGTTATAGCACTGTTGTTGATATAGCATTGCATACAATATCAGAGGAATTAAGCTAAGTTGCAAAGAAATGGCTAAGACACATGAGTGTATTATTATACGTTGCACCAATTCGAATGGAAGTTTCACATATAATTTGTTGAGTCACGGTTGGGTCATAATTTCCTTGTAGAAAATACCATGTCTACACCCACAGTGACTGCAGTGTTGTTGGGCCCTGTGGTTGGGGACCACTGCGCGGGGAGAGGCTCAGAGCCACGAGACAAAGGGACGTGATAAAATACCCTTTAGGTTTACCTGGCTCTGGGGCTGCATTCAGACCTGATGGAGGCGCAGAACAAAAGCACCACTGTAACTCGGGGATGGGCAAACAATCGCAGGCCACTGGATGAGACCGCATTGAATCAGCATGCAAAATGAACACCGGGGACCGGCTCCTCTCGTCAATCTGGCGCCTGACTCCCCCAAGTCCAACATTGGGCTGGGGTGAGGAAAGGGGGAAGGGGAGCCAGAGTGTCTGGTCAATCCTTATCTTTAACCCGATGGACCTGATGTACTCCAAGTAAAGAGGCAAGGCATGGGCTGCACGTATTTATCAAAGGTTTCTCATGTACGGACTAGAGAGCATGTGTTTGTGTTTGTTTGTGTGTGTGTGTGTGTCAATTCTGTTAACAATAGGTCCATTATCAAACATCTAATGATCAAACATGTCGTTATTCTTTTCATTGTAGCACATAGGTCGGCCTTTCATTAATCCTGTACCCTGCCAGAAACTAGGACCAAACGGAGGCAAGACGCTGGCCTGCCTCTGGAGCCTCTTCAGAAGGTGTCCATGAGCAGGGACCCTTGAATGACGAGTGTCAGCACAGTGTGTGTGAGGAGAACTCCAAGGGGCCCGTCTGCAGCTGAGAGACATTCAGCGACACTCGGCCCGCCCGCAGGGACACCAGGCAGCGCCTTCTGAAGGGGACCCTTCACAGTGTATCTGTGCGCGCACACAGCCCACCACCAAGTACACCGCTTTCACTGAGGAAACTTTTCAAACTGAATAAAACAGCATCTCATTGGTCTATTGGAAGGGGAGATCTAACTTTGGAGGTCCCTCCATGACGCCTCAATAGTACCGTGAGTATTGCTGTTAACTACACTTTTTTTTTCTAAGATGCTATTATGTAACCTATATATGACCTTTGGAAAAGCTATCTGTGTATTGATGTCCATTAAAATTACTTTTGAATAAAACAAGAAGACTCCTAATCAATAGATTATTGCATGCAGGACAACCTTTTGTTTTGTTTACATTGCATTACGTTCGCATTATGTGTATCCTATTTGTTTATTTTTGAATTCGCTGACCTAAAATGTACATCTTAACTCAACTTGGATTTTGACACTTTTTTGGCAAGAATATTTTCACATTCTTTCATTGAAGATTATTCATCTGACTTGCAGATGAATAATCTTCATAAACATTATTCACCTAATGCCCATATTAGTTAGCAGGGAGGGGAAGCTTTCTAGAATCGTACAAAACCATGTCACTCTTTTGTTCTCACTCATTTTTTGTTCTGCATCCATTTCCCCACCCAGGTCGTATGTAGAATGCATTTCATTGGTGTTGTCATGGTCTTTCCAAAGATTCTAGAAGGTTACCAATGTGGCGGCTAGGTGAATAAGCTGCATAAGCACTATGCAGACAGACAACAGCTCAGTCATCTGTCAGGTCAGTTTCCCTTGCCAAAGACGGATACAAACCTCTGCACTTAGAACAAATGGATCTCAGCTAGTCACACTTATTTATTTATTCAATACATGCCATGTATAAAAAAAAACTGAAAACTAATCATGGGTGAGCAAAACGTAATTTAAGTTTCAAAAGAAACATTAGCCATAGTTGGACACCCATATGGTTTGTTGTTGTCGCATTTTTTTGCTATTATCTAAATAAGATTTGCTAAAGCAATGTGGGCCAAATAGTTTCTACGCAATTCCAATTTTAGATATGTAAATCTGGGTTAGGGTTGGGGTTAAAATTTGTATGTGTAACCTTATGCCTTAGCCTTAGATTTAGAAAAAGCCTATTAAATAGGTGAAATTCAAGAAAGCCCTGACGTGATAGCGATAGGGAAGTACTCAAATAGATAGTTTTGTTTAAAAAAAAGAAAGTAGGTACAGGAGGTAGGTATGTTAATTGAATTCAAATTCCTGCCTGATGGTTTGATTGTAAGAGCATACATCTCTTGTATTTTGACATTCAAAGAGCCTTGTATTGTCTAACAGATACTATGTATTAAAAAAATATTATTTATTATGATGACTATAAGCAATAGTTTGTTTTGGACATAAATCAATAATTGACCTGTACAATCTGCCGAATTAAAAGAAGTTTGAAATGTGTTGGTGTTATGTGTTGGTGTTGCAGTCAGCCATCTGCTGGGCTGCAAGACAGCTCAGAGAGCAGGGAAAAGAGTCACACAAAAAAACAATTTGTCTTCACGTGCATCATAGCATAGATAGCATCTCAGAAACCAAGACAACACTCATCATTATGTAGTCAGGTGAAACCTGTTGCCCAACAAAAAAAATCTGACCGGCTTTGCGACTTTGACCCGCAGAAAGGTGATTTCATAACCTTCAATCTGATATCTGCTTGCTAGTTGGTAATACGTTTTAACTTACAATTGTTGGTAATTTGGGCTCTATATTTGATGTGATGTTTAAAGCACTTCATGGTGGGATACAGCTACATATTTATTGTTCCCCTTTTAAGTCCAGAACAACTTCCAGGAACACAAACACACTCAGAAGATTACGATTTTGGAGGGAGGTGTTTTTGAGATCTGAACTGTTTGATAGATCCTAAAGGTGTAAGGATGCTCAGGTTATACAGAACAGAAAGCAAACAGAAAAACAAGAAAGAAAGAGAATAATTTTATAATAATAGAATAATAATAAAAGTTCAAACAGCTATAATATACATATATTATTTAAATATTTTTGTTTTGTTTATTACAACCATATTGCATGAATAGATACCATCCGAATACTGTATTTTTGTAACACCAAAAGGTATACGTTGTTTAGAAAAGGTGCATACTGGAGACAGTTACTCTTGTATCACCTTAACTACTGGACATAACGTAAAGCAGTGGAAGAGAAAATTGCCACCACATAAAAAGGCACACCAAACCAAGAACACCGCATATGTGGATTTCTCTGCAATCCCAAAAATGCTAACATGCAACAAAAAAAGAGGTGAAAGATAAAACCTAAAGCACATGACATGTCACCCACTCACCACAACATTGATAACAAATGGTTAGGGCATCTATTCTAAAAGCAGTGGAAACACCCATTTCTACTTTTACCCAGTTGGCTGATGTCCAATGGAGATAGCTCTTATTAAAAATTAAACAATGGGTGCACCTTAATCATTGTTTCACAGGACCAGCCAGCCAGCACTGCCATGCACTAATGCTTTCCTACTCAATAGACATCGCCTCCATCATCCCTCTTGGGCCCGCTGGGAGAGCGATGCAGATATGGTGGGAGAGCTGCTTAGGAGGATGTATCGCTCTCTTTAGGAAGCCTGTGGCCTTTGTGTGCGTGTATGTGTGTGCATTTGTGTGTGTGTGTATGTATTTGTGTGTGAGTGTGTATATTTGTGTGTGTGTGTGTGTGTGTGTGTGTGTGTGTGTGTGTGTGTGTGTGTGTGTGTGTGTGAGAGAGAATGGGAACATATAGATGTGTTTGTGTGTTTGTGTGTGTGTGTGTGTGTGTGTGTGTGTGTGTGATAAAATTGGTTCAGGTGTCACGCTGCAACAGGTGAGGATACTTAAACAAAGACAGCAACACACGAAGCACACGCACACACACAAACACACACGCAAACACACACACACACACACACACACACACACACACACACACACACACACACACACACGCAAACACACACACACACACACACACACACACACACACACACACACACACACACACACACACACACACACACACACACACACACACACTTTCTTATCACACATCACACTCTCCATTGAATTCGTCCTCCCTATCAGTCCTCCTGCCTCCACTGTAATATCTTATTTCAAGGTAGTCTCTGAATGTATTCCAGTATGATTCAGGAAAGATTTAGTTACAGATCACAAGAAACAAATAATAACTATATAACCGGCTTCAAGTAGCGTCTTGATCGTGTGTAAACATTTGAGATGTATGTAAAGATTTTATAATATATTTTTTTACGATACACTTTAATTACATCAGGAATGTTGCGTTTCGTGATCGCATGCGTTAACCACCATGCCTGATCTGATGCAGTCTATAAAAATGGCAAAGGGAAAAAAAACCTTCTTCTCTTGAAATAACTAGGTGTGAAACACTCATTTGTTTCTTTACCTGAACTGACACGGAACGCGTAATCTCAAGGTACGAGGACAATGTACAGAGTGATGGTTCTGCGACAAAGCCCGGGAGTTTCAGAGGGCCTTTGTTTCAGATCTCTGTTCACTGTCTTGTTGCTTGTTCTTGACACAGCAACGCTTTTGTAAGTGTATGCAGAGAAAGATGAATGGACTGTATGACACTGATGGCTTTGCCAGCCATCTTGCTCAGCATTTTTAATAGCTGGGCGGTGGTCTGAAAATGAGGAGATTAAATGTCTCTATAAGTGACAGGAGCTATGCTATGTCGCTGTGTCATTCCGTCTTACAGAGTTTAAAAGAGAGTGAGTACAGAACAGAGCACAGAACCGGCTAATTGTGGAAAAAACATGGCGTCCCAAAGTAGTGGTTCCACCTCGTGGCCTACATGAGCAGGTCAGATGCTACAGCTCTGTATTAGCTGATTTAGCACACGCAGCTTTAGCAGCCACTCTGCTACTCCTCACATGACAGGAATGAACAGCGGGAAAACAGGGGGGTGAGCGGCGCGATGGCACAAAACAAATCAGCGTTGCCTTTAAAGCACTCCACGCGACATGTTGTCTGGTAACCTTCATCCCTCCGGTGCCATCACAGCCACTCTCGGGGAGGAAACGATAAGGCACTTGGCTTTATAGCACTCTTACCGGCGGAACACCTCGCACAGTTCCAACCCGTCCTTGTTTTGATAGGCTGTTTTTGTGCAGCCAGGGTCACTGCTGAATATGGCACAACAGAAACAGAAACCAAAACAAGCTTGACTGCAAAAACCTCGAATGGGCTCTTACCTAGTATGCATATCACACTAGGAAATTGATTCTGCCCCAGCTCCCCTACCCTCTACCCTTCAATTTATGCGATGGAACGAGGGCAAAAGGCTTTCTAGGCAGAGTTTGTTTCTGTGTGTGCGTCTATGTGTCTGGTATGTGTGAGTGTGTGTGTGTGTGTGTGTGTGTGTGTGTGTGTGTGTGTGTGTGTGTGTGTGTGTGTGTGTGTGTGCATGTGTGTGTGTGTGTGTGTGTGTGTGTGTGTGTGTGTGTGTGTGTGTGTGTGTGTGTGTGTGTGTGTGTGTGTGTGTGTGTGTGATAGCAATGGAAAGCAAAGCTACAGAAATTAGAAAAGTTCAGTTTGTGGCTGAATGTATAGCTGTATAGCTAAATGAATAGAAAATGTATGGGCTTCTTTTACTTTGAAATATGTTGTCATAGCTTCATTTTTTAATGAACATTATAGCTTAATATTCAACCATTATAACAATGTACTTATCTCTATCAAGACGGCCATGATCTCACAGTTCATTTACAGATGAAGTCAACATGAATGTATCTTGAATGACATAGAAAAAGACTACAGAAATATAGTCTATATAGTTCATAGATAATAATAAAGGACCTAAATCCTGATGCGTTGTGATATGATTTTAAAGGCCAAATTCAACTGGAGGCAGGGTGGTCGGAAAGACAGCTCTGGTAGATGAACTAGCCCCCAGGTCCTGGGTAGTAGATGCAATCTCTGTGAATGTTGAACCTGGGTGGACAAAATATGAGTACAATAATAGTGTGTACAACCTTATTGTAAGAAATAATGCTATTTTTTTTACAACTAATGCAACAACAGTAATCTAATGGTGAGATTGGTGCGGTGCAGATATGTTTGTGATACAGAATTCTGTGCTTCAGATCGTCTTTCGTCACAATGTTTACTTTTTAAAGAACAGTGCTCTCTGACAGTATTCATTTGTCTGTCCATAGACCGAAGGAACGATTTCAGACAGACTATATTTTTGGGGTGTGCAGAAAATGTATTTGTGAAACCGTACCATTTTACCTTGCTGGTTGTTGAAGGCGAAAAATGGCAAACAAGGGCTGTATTTTGTAGTCTGTCAATGGCCCCGCCCTCTGGTGACGGTGATGGTGCAGCAGGCGGTGGTGGCCTGTTTGTCAAAGGCCCACTAACCCTGTCCATTTTGACATTCACATGGGAGCAGTAATGATCCTAAAAGCTGCAATTAAGCTGACTGTCGCGTTCCGGGAAAGCGCCTGGTGCTGAAACTGCAGGCGTTGTGGCTGTGCCGTGCGAGCTGCTCCTATTATCCCCCAGTGGGAATACTGCCTGAAGTGTGGCAATTTCTACCTCCTTCCCCCTCTTTCTTTATCTTCATCTTATCACGTCTGTCCAACATATTTTTTTCTTAGTAAAAAAAATAAAATGTATTTCTGTTTCATAATATTTGGACAAAAACACTCACTTGTGCTTAACACCATTGTAAAAGCAAAATGTTTATACATTTTAAAGAATCAAAAGAAATAAAAAAAATAACAACAAGTACGTTTTAATATGATTGAGCACATGAGTGAGCCATCCCGGAATTTGTTAACATTACAGCCGCCAAAGTTCAACTTGGAAACTCAATTTTTTACCATTTTGTTGTCATTTACTTATTGAAACTGTACAGAACTGTGGATCTTTTAAAAAACATGCAACTAGTTGAATTGAGTCTTAGTTTACAGATTCAGTTTAGCCAACACATTTAGCCGACAAAGTAAACATCGGTCGGTTTGATGAAAGAACAGCCCAGCATGCATACCATCTATGCATTATATCCTAGTCTAAATACCTTCTTGCAGAACAACATTCCCTACCAACATTCCCTACCAATAACCTCAGTAACATTAAAAGTAGTGTATGATCAGTGAGCTAAACAGAGAGGCATTGTGCCCCAGTAATTGGTTATTGGGCGTATCAATGGATACAGTAGCAATGCAACAATGCTGCGGCGTGCAGATGACAGCTGACAGAGGGACGGAGCTCCCGGGGGGAAAGCAGTAAAAGGAAGATGTACTGTACAAACAGCAGGTGGGCAAATCTATCAAAGCTCCTTTGGCAATTGCAGACAAAAAAGGGGGGAAATCATTTTAATTAGCTGAGTGAATGTGATTTGCTGAATGCAAAAGGGGAACGGGCTCTTCGCACTGCACATTAAATTTGGTCTAATTTTCTGTGCAGAAAAAGTCCCGTCTGTGCCGCCCTGGCCACATTCAATCATGTTAAAAGCTACGGGTGCTTAATTTGATTTACCAATATAAAATGCAAATGAGGTGATCAAGTGGAGTGGAAGCCAGGAGTAGAAGGCTCTTTTTAGCCATGCAGTTAAATGGAAACAGACCGTCAACCGGGAACATAAAGAATGTTTTAACATATTTTTTGATTAGCGCCACAGAAAAAAATCATTATCACAGCTAATTGCCTGACATATTGCTCAATAACACTGAAAAGGATGAATGTAATGCTAATACAGTGGAACACCCTCTGAATCTCAGATACCTCCCAAACCTGTAAACAAATTTTTAGCCCCAAAAAGACCTTTTCCAAATGTGAAAGGACTAATTAAATAAATGGGAGATGGCACAACAGTCCCTTACAATACAAAATGAGATAATCTCTATAATTAGGCCTGCACAAGTCTAAAGCCATGCGCTTGGTGCTCCACTTGAGCTAGACTAGGCTGCTAATGCAGTTGTCCCAAATCAAATCATTGTGTGAATTAAGAATCCTGTGGGAGTTGGCATTGCATGTTAAGCTGAACTTGCCAACTGGTTTACATCATTCATTCCCTAATATGAGTTATATGTAGAAGTAATGGTAAAAGTCTCAAAAGTCATAAAACAGAATAGTCTCAACCCAACAGCACATTAACTACATTGTGCTTTTCACAAAAGGAGTCTAAAAGCTACATGTCTTGTTGTATTGTATTGCTGTATTGTAGTATTAGATAATTATTCATAAACTATCTCAATGAAAACATTTCTCAATTACTCTTATAAAGGTTCTCTGTTTTTGTTATTCCTTGTGCCTTTGAGTATACAGGCCAAAGGTAGGTATTAGCACTGTGCTGAAGTAGCACAATGCTACACAAATGTGTGTGTATTAAACTGCCTCTTTGAGATTTTCCCGAGGGAAACGCATTATTATTCATCAGATGAGACAATGGTAAATGAAGAACTTTACCTTTCACTTGATTTTATAATTCACTGCTATCTTCAACGCAACCAGCCACTTTGAGGATATCTCTTTGACGGCTCTTTAAGGTTCACTCCAATGGGTGCTTCAGAAAATGAATTCCTTGTCTGTGCTATTAGCATTTGAATGGCCATATTTTATTAGTCCGCTCCTAATTTTTGATGACAATAGATTCTAAAACACCAGACCTCGTTGATAATATAGTTTCAAAGGGTATCCAGATGGATCTCATACAGAATTCTTGAAAGGGTCACCCTGTGTCACATATTGACGTTTCCACCACGGCTGGTTAGTAAGGTAACTTAAGGAGGAGAAGCCCTGCTCATTTATTATGGGAGACAATAGGCTATAAGAGCACATCCAAAGGAGAACCATGGGCCTGCATTCACAAGTACTTTCACCTGTAGATGCTCCAAAAAAATAAAAGTGGGGCCATATATATAAACGCGTAATGGCTTGATGCTGTACCCGTCCAATTAAGAGGAGCATTGAGTGAACGCAGATGAGCAGAGCGCACGCTCTGGAGATAACAAAAGTCTAACAATCTGTCTGACTGGTGAAGGGGGTACTTGCGGGTGCAGCTGGAGGCCTACTTTGTTTTTCTACCAACCTTTGGGTCAATACAATATTTATCATAATAGCCATTAAAGATGCGTTCAAAATATGCTGAGAAAAGTTGTTTTGCTTTTCGTGAATATTTTCCAAATTGAAAGGTCAAGCTTTACAAAAAACTAATAAATATACACATTAACCATCATCCATGGTGGTTTCACATCTTACACTTTCATACCAATTTTTATAAGTTATCATATAGCAAGCACTCATCTTTTACATTAACTTCCTCATACGACTTGCTATTAGCCCAGATGTCTTCATAATCAATTCCGAATAGCTTCTTCCAAGAATAAAAAAAGGAGAAGTTTGGTTGTTGAATGTCAATTTCAGGTTCAAATGGTTGCGAATTTATGAAGTTGAAAATCAAGAAAAACAATGACATTTATGTTTCCATATAATATAAACAAGTGCTGCAGGATCATAATAATCACTGGAAATCTCTGAACAATATTACGGATATCTGATAAAATAAGAATCTAATGTTGAATACATGCTGAACATGTCACATTTTATTTATCTAAATAAAATATGGATTTTGGTTGGATCCTTTACAGTTCCGGCAGTGCTGGTGTCAGCATCAGCCTGACTGCATTGAAAGCCCACTTCTGAAAGCAGATAGGAACCACTTACTAGACTCTAAGACTCCCTTCTCTCCACAAACACTTTGGCAGCGTAGTCTCTGGTGTTGCTGTTAAGAAGCCTGTTCCGGGCTTCAGATACTACTCTGAAGATTATACCAAGGTCTCTGGCCCACTTCTTGTCAGCAGCCAAGTGGACACACGCTATTAGCATTCTATTTTAAGGATCTCAGGGCCACTAGTTTTGGCATTCTTGTCAAAGGGCCTCACAAATAAAGGATCTGATTCTGTACTTTCTCTCGACTCTTTCGGTCAATCCTCTTTTCTTCACAGTTGTCTTTCAAAACAGGAGGCTGAGCTCAGCTTTCATGGTTATCCTAAAGGGTGGCAGTCTCCTATCAAGGGGTAAACAGAGTCCAGTGATCTCTCTATGGAGATGACAGTTCTTGTCTTATGTTGAGGCTCCAAGAAACAGATGTTGCAGCAGCAGGGCAGCAGCGTTGCAGACCTTTGCATAGATTTAAAAATGTACATGGCAAATGCTGTGATGACTCACTGACACTAGCATCTACGTTTCCAGCCAACAGGCCTGAGGGGGGGGCAAATACCATAGCGGACATTGGTACAATGGCGGAGTCTTCAGCCCTGTCTGCTTGTTGACACAACAAAGCGATAGAAATGCCGTGCTCGGCTGGAGCATATTTGACCGTAATCCGCCCACCCTCGTTTATAGGGACATCCCGTCTTAATCGGTGTGTATGCTGCTTTGCAGGTATCAGGAGAATTAGATCATCTCTTTTTATGAAACCACTACCACACACACACTCAGTGTTTTAGTCCCAAGTGCAAGGTATCTACTTTGTATTTGTTTCAGTTGTGTCATGAAGGCGGTGAACAATGGAGGGAGTATTGTGTAGAAAAGAGTTGATCTTCACATTAGGAGTTAGTCTGGCATCAATGTGTCTATGAAAGGCATGCAATAAAAACGTGACATTTGATGCCATACCTGACAAAACCTTTTTTTTTCAAAGGGCTTGAGGCCCATTTAGGTATTGAATTGATCAACCATGTGTTACTTTGGATAGGCTTTATTTGAACACAATAACATTTAGGTGCAGTAGTTAGGTACTGCCACAAGTATCAACAGTGTCTGTGCTACTATTAAAAGACCACAACACAAATAATACAGAGAATACTTTTATTGAAACAATCTAGTGTTTCATTGATATGTGGACAACTGACTCACTCCTAGAGGCAGAGGTAAACATTTTAGCATCTAATCACTCTGATTATCAAATGACAGGCAATTTTCCAGCATTGTGTTCCATAACCCTGGATTAATACCGACAAATGTTATTCCAACCTATATAATTTATTTGTTGCCTGTAATTTGACTTGTTAGATGGCAATAAAAAAGTGCAAAAAGTAAATTGACGTCAGATTTGAATGGCCGTACCAATTTTGATAAGATATACAAAGTTAACTCATCTTGAGTTTGTATTATATGTCGATAGGCTTATCCCCATTGAACTCCACAGCTATTTTTTAAACAGATGCATGTGGCAGCATGAGGGAGCCTTTACTTGGGATGATCTACCTATGTCTGGAAGTGTGTGTGAACTCCTTAGAATAAGTTCTGCTCTGTGTATTGAGACATTATTGTCCCATTTTTCTATTTGTTGTAGATATACAGACAAAAACCTTATAAAATACCAATATATTGGGATATTCATCGATGCAGCTTTAGATATTGAACAAAGCTCAACTGTGTTTATTGCACATTCGATTCACCATTAATGGAGAGTGGTTGCATTATTTTAAGTGCACATGCTTTCATGCCAAAATGTTAACGTAAATATTTGGATATTATAAATGAATGTTGAATTCATAAGCAATTTTAACCATATGGTGAGTGCAATGTGCAGACTTGGATTTTTTTTTGGTTGCAGTGCTACTAGTGGTTTTGGCCTTGTCACAAACAACCATCCCCTCACACATGACTGAACCATCCATACAACTCCCACTTTTCAGACTGCCTCACGATCATATTTATAGTACAGCCCAACTTTGTATTGACCAAATTATGTTCAGATGAGTCTCATGGTTCTCATATATAGGTTTGATAACTGGCCATTGCTATAGATCTGAATGCATGACAAACATGAGACTCAATCAAAGGACAATTAAATAAAAAACAATGCCATGCAACAATTACTGATAGCAGCTTAAATGAGCTGGTAGGGGTCCGGCCTGTTGCTCAAGGATATCTAGAGGCTATTGCAGACATTAGAGTTCCAACCAAGGACCTTTCAGAAGGAATCAAACACTATAACCACTACCCTGGCCCTGTGGCCCGCCATATCCTGGAGATAACTCTGATCAATGAAATGTGAAAGGTTGAGGGAAATGCTGGGATGAACCTGGATTATGAACGATGAATCCTGAAGACAATAGCATTCAATGCCATTGTCTTGGGGATTAATTTTCATGAATTTCCGTCGAACATTGATCGATTTGAAGTGACCTGTACTGCTACATCCAAATATCGTGAACAATAAACAAAGTAACTTCTCGTCTCATAGCACACAATTCCACTCCTCCTGAAGCCTTGTGTTCACCTCCACCAGATTGAAAAGGGCGGGAACCTTGACCTCACTTAGCATGCGGATCGATCCCCAAAGAGTTCTCCTAGATTTATGAATGGCACTACCCCCAAGACCTCTTGGGCTCCCAGTCTGGAGTGTTGATATCCAGAATGACAAGAGTGACGCATGCCCATGACATCACTAGTGGCTACACACATCTGATTCATGGTAAAGGTATAGATCCAGAGCCCCATTGATTTGCCCGCCACCAGATTCAAGTATGGAGAGGGTAAGGAGGCAGCAATTACATAGACTAGAGTTTCCGCACGTGCTTTGTGCGTGCTCAACCTCTAGTTGTAAGTAAACCCATAGCAATAATGTGGAAACCAAAGTCGATAATGTAACAAAATTCTGAGCGCATGATATAATAACATTTTGCCTATAACGTTACAACGTTAACTTTTTATTTCACCAAGTACTTAATGAAGCAAGCATAATAATTTCCTCCTTAGGTTATGAAGCAAGCATAATCATTTTCTACTTGTAAGCCGTTTTCACACATTTTTGCCGCATTTGTATGTCAGGATATTCGACCGAGAGGGTAATCACACTTGATGCTTTATATGCGGACATCGATGTTGTTTAGAGATCAGTAGAATCAACGGGGGGTTTAGGGGGTGGGCTTGCAACGGGCGGGATATGACGTAGGTTCTAAGTTTGCAAGAGGCGGGATAAGTGTGGCCTCTGTCACTGTAGTTTATTTTGATTTGACCATAGAAAAAATGGAGGCAAAACGAGCAGAACTCATCGCAATCATCTTAATGTTGCTAAAATTATGATCTTATATTCCGTTGCATCCAAGTGTATTGACATTTAAAAATGCATGGCAACTACTATTGGTTAGTTGAAAACAATAATCATCATTGAGATTAACAACTCTTCAAGTGTCCAGGCCAAGACAGGTAGCAGTAACCTACCGTCATACATAGCATACACACAAAACATAAGAAAAGGCTCAAGGAGGAGGAAATGTTAAGTTTGAGCAACAAAGTGTAAAGACATTTCGGGAGGCTCAAGGAGGAGAAATTAAATTTTTGAGCAACAAAGTGTAGTCTTGTGGGGACTCTATAGACATAATTCACGATACTGTGTTATTGACATGTTTTCGTTCTGTGTTGTAGGGACGCTGTCTCTTAAAGATATCGTGACTTGTGTGTTGAAATGCCGGTTGGCGCGATGTTTGAATTTAAAAAATGTATATGACAAAATGAACTAGGCTAATTGTCGTTGCTTGTCGACGTGAGAAATTGTCTCTTCACCTCTTTTATTACAATTTCTACAGTCTATAGACAGAACGTCTTACGATGTGCGTGTGTGCGTGTGTGCATGTGTGTGTGGAGTGTGCATGCGTGTCCTGCGCTGCCTTTGGTGTGTTCCAGATTCCTCGGACGCCAGCCATCCGAGTCGGAAGTCGGGAAATCTCCCCGCTTTCCTGCGGCATTTCTCTGAGCACGCCCCCTTTTTGTCTTCATCTCTCGGAATTCTGAGAGTAGACCGAGAGCAGCGATGACGCTCTCAACAAAAATGGCTGCGCCCGTGAAGAGATTTATTTTCTTTGTATTTCTGCCAATTTGGTCATGCACCTTCTTGCTGTGCGAGCAATACAATGTAAAGTTGTGATGTTGGTTTTCGAGCTGGTTTGCTAAAGAGGCTAATGTATCAAAAAATAAACAACTACTAGCCAATTCATGACGTGTGAGCTGCAGGCCGCTTGGCGTGCATGTGTGTGCGTGCATGTGCATGCGCGTGTGCGGTGTGTGTGAATGTGGTGCCCTTCGCTGCCTTTGTCTTGAAACGTTTGCGTGAGCGTGCGTGTGTGTGCGTGCGTGTGTGAATGCGGAGTATGTGTGCGTTGGCGTGTGCTGTGTGTGTGTGTGTGAGCTGCAGACTGCTTGTCACATGCGCACTGACCAACTTGAGTAACTTGTCCGACAGGCCTGCTATTATATAGTAGTAAGATTGTATTCAGTAACCTTACAATTACATCAGTTATTAAATATGCTGTAACCTCAGTGTACACGTAAAAAAAGAAGAAAAGTAACCCTATTCAAAAGGTATAGGCAACAACAATATGATTCACTGCAAATTTATTGGAACCCATCCTACTACTCAATACAACAGCAGCATTTCAGCAACAAGCAAGCTTCTTCTTACAGGCAGCTTTGAGAGTCATAAGGCTTTTTTTCCATCAAACCACGGTCATATATAATATCAGGGTTAAAGCCAAGAGGTGTGTTGTGTCGCTGGGTGGAGGACAATAAGCAGTCGCTGCTACAGAAGTCAGCTTTGAGTTCTTTCTTCCTGAGAGGCACCTCTGCCTCCTTGTATTATAAAGTAGCACTGGGATTCAACAGAGTCTTCATGAAACCGGTGGGGCTCTCAGTCTATATATTGTGGAGAGGTCAGACGGCCCACATTGTGTATACAGAGGCACGGTCTCAAGCTATTTATACACTTAAATGATATCTCTAAGCCTACGTATCCTGACTAAGAGAATGGAAGGCACTGCTGCATATGAACATTGGAAACGCTTCTCTTTGCAGAAAAAAAACTCCTTTAAATACTTTCCCAGATCAAGGCTGGTCTATTACTGAAGTTACCGCCAAGTACAAAAGGACATGGAGGAATTAACGCGCTGAGATCGCAATGGGATGAATGATATGGTTTGTGGAAATAGTCAACGTTTTTTTCTTTAGAAATAGAAATATAAAAATGTATCTATTTTGTTGTACAATAACATTTTCATATCATAATCCATTGATAGATATGTGGTGTCCTGCTCCGACTGGACTAAACAGGTTCATCACAGTACTGGCAGATAGTGGCAGACCACACTGTCTATAAGGGACACTGGGCAGCGTCGTAGCAGCCAGTGGATTCTGGAGACACGTACAATGGATCCAGAATCCACTGTATCCTCATAATAACAGTGATAATATATTATATATTATATAATAACATATAATTATTATAAAAACAAAATAAATAATAATCTAATATATTATAATAAAAAAACAACAACATATCAATATAATATATCTAACAATAATAATATGAAAACGTATGAATAATATATGCATATTTAAAAAGAGTAATATATATTTATCTATATTAATGGTAAATAAGGATTGAAAAGTGCAGTATACAGTCTTGTACATTTCTTAAAATGGATAACTAATCTTCTTGTATTTCCGGTGTGACGTCAGCGCTATATAAAATACACTATAAATCATTATGAAGAGTAATCATTGCTACTGGGTATCTACAACTCGAAGAGGCCATTAATTCAGGCAAACTGCAAAACAAAAGCATACACCTTTAGCTACAGGCAGAGCTTTCCAACTCTTGCTCTGACGGCTGGGAAACTATCTTCTGATACAACAGGCAGTCACTGTCGTTTCTCGGGATTCCTTGCAATAACATTTTTGTGTTTTCATGTTTGACAGGCATTAGCTGGCCCTTCAGTGTGTAAGATGTAACACGAAATTATACTATGTGCTATGTTTAGCGCACACAGCATGGGAACATAAGGGACAGAAGAGACGGCTGGTCTAATTCTGTGTCTGTCATCTTCCAGAATAACATGCACACAAGGTTACATCTGATGTCTCACTGTTGCATATACTTGCAGTTGTTTCTTCTGTCTGTACCTAGTATTTGTAAAGCACATTGGTCATGTTATTTGTTTTTGGATTGCTTCATGAATAAAATGTGTTAGAAACAAATACATTAGAGAAATATTTGAGTTAGGTTAAAATTTTTTGTGGCACATGAATGTGTTGGAGGACAGCAGCAGAAGTCTATGGATCCAAAGGTCCATTGACCTTTGGATCTGACTTACTAGCGAGAGGAACTGAAATTGTATATGTTTCAACATATACATGGAATATTACATTTATATTTTGTGTCTTTTGTCTCATGGTTGTTGTCTGTGCTCCCACCAGCTGTTGTGTGAATAACAAAGGGCGGTGGTGCGGCGGTGGCCTGGCGTAGCCTGACCCTGCGCGAACACACACCGCCCTCTTCATGTGGACAGGAGGACACACTGGGAAACAGCACAGAACCGACCGTAGGTCAACGCTGTAAAAAGGGAAGAGATATCAAACAGCTCTTGCTGTATTATGATACACTCTTTGCTTCAAAAAACCTAACATAAATCCAAAACGTCCCACCCCCCCCCCGTTCTTCCACCCCACTCTCTCTCCCTCTCTCTCTCTCTCTCCTCTCTCCCCGCCCTCCCTCTCTCTGTCTCTTGCTCTCCCCCCTTCCCCCCCCTCTCTCTCTCTCTCCCTCTCGCTCATCTCTCTCTCTCTCCTCTCTCTCCCATCTCTCCGCTCTCCTCTATCTCTCTCTCCTCTCTTCTCTCTCATCTCCTCTCTCTCTCACTCTCTCCCTTACTCTCTCTCTTTCCCCCTCTCTCTCTCTCTCTCTCTCTCTCTCTTGCGCTCTCTCCCTCCACCACACCTCTTCCTGTTATAAGCTAGCAAACCATCCTTATTGTTGTCGAGCCATGCGACATTTTCCCATGGCAACGCTGCTCTAGCCTCCAGATCTGGGTTACGTCCGTTCAGCAGGTTCCTCCGTCACCCAGTGGCTCACTATCAACAGGCCGTGCTAGTGCAGCAGAATTGTGCTCGCTGGTGATGCTGACCGTCGTCTGCAGAGGCTGACCAGTGAGAGTCTTAACCCCGTTCTCTGTGTGTCCACCCTGGTGGTCAGCAACACAGCAACGCTCCTCAGAGCACAAACACAGCAGACAGGTTTGTGTTTGCGTATCCAACCTTTGAAACTGTGGATAAAAATATGGCAAATCAAGCTGAACCTTCAGAGGAGGTGTGTGTGCGTCTGTGTGTGTGTGTACTCATGTGTGTGCTTGCCCCTCCACCACACCACTAGCACTTCTACCACCACCCACCTCCAGCACCGTCTTATCAAAGAAATCCCCCATAAACAACATTAGTGGTCCAGCTATCCACCGTGTGATCGGCCCCCCCTCAAACCACACTCTTTCCTACCCATTTTTTACCAGCCAACCGCTCCTGCAAAGCCCGAGTGCAAGGGCAGCGAGCGAAGGTTTCTTGGGGCGGTTAGGGAAGAGATGAACTTTTTTATGGTTGAAAAAAGAATAAACCCCTCCCCCGCTTTCTTCTATTGTTTTTTGTCTCTCGTCCTCTGTGGGTTGTGTATCTCTCTCTCTATCTCTCCTCTCTCTCTCTCTCTCTCTCTCTCTCCTCTCTCCTTCCTCTCTCTCTCTCTTAGTCCTTTTTCTTTTTCTTCCTGTCTTTGCTTCTCTTACTATCTTTCTGTCTGTCTTTGTCTCTCTCTCTCCCTCGCTCTGTCTCTTTACCACCAACCAAACATGTTGTGGAGAGGGCCTGGCTTATATTTGTCCTTCCCTCCAGGGGGGAGAAAACCTGAGCAGGGGGACAACAAAAAGGGGCTTTAGAATGAGGGCCGCTCTATAAGAGGGCAGGTTGTAGCCTGAATGTGACTCAATGTGCGATTTGTGTCTTAAATGAGCATTGTCTGTGACTCTGGATAGGGCCGCTGAGAGGGGCGCTTGTTTTCTGTTTCCATTTGGCTAGACTTCCCCTGTTTAAAGGTTACCATCATACAAATAGTAATAATACATTGGTTTAACACAATGGACCCCTCTGTTGTATTCCTCTTTACATGAGCATGTAGAGAGCCTATATAACTAGTGTTATAATCAGTGTTTGCTTTCCTTTATAGGCATTTCAATTTGAATGGACCCACACGATGATGAAGATCAAAAAAAGAAAAACAGAACATAAATTTGAATAATTAGTTTTAATTATGAACAGTGATTTGTTTACATACAAGGTTTTTTTTTAACAGAGGCAAATGCAATTCTACAAAAGCATGCAGTCAGTCACAGCGATTCATTCTTTAATGCTATTTCTTTTGGTTTCCGTTTCAAGCATTTCAAGACCCCCCTTTTCAACTCCCAAAGTCACAGAAAAGGGAAGGCAGCGCTAGCCAGCTTGGTTATTATCCCCTGACAAAGACACCCCTCACGTGACCTTCCACATGGCCCCCCACTGGGCCCCGCTAAGTATACTTAGACTGTGAGGAGAATTACCTTTGCCTCTATTTATACTTTGCTTTCTACCTCGTGTCTCTTCACGCCACCTTGGGCTGATAATGGATAGTATGCAGTATTGTCCCGTTTTAATAACCTTGAATGTATGTACAAATTGAAATGTTTCTTCTTCTTCATCAAAAACTGTCATGGATCTTTTAGCTGACAGGATTGTGCGCTGCGCTTATAATATTAAGTGAGAGGAGTTAAAGGGAACAATATTGTGGAGACATGATTTCTTTGTGTTTAACACATCAGTCTTACCGAACTCATAACCAAAGAGAGGAAATTAGAATTGTACACAAATTGTTCACAAAATTGTACACAACCGGTTCTGAAGCCAGGCCGTTGGAATCCATCAGCAAGAAGCCCTGGGGTCCCCATCCCCCGGCCCCCAGCGAACTAAACAAAAGCCTCTTACTCAGCTCTCTATGACACGTATTGGACAACCTCATTTTGGCAAACATTCAACAAGGTCCGACGGGGAGATTACAGATTGGTTTTATTGCTATTTCTTTGCATTCTTCACAAAAGTGTTGAAAAGTAAATAAGATGTTGAGTGGAACCTTTTGAGCCGACACGTATCGTGTTTCAGTAAGGGAACTTATGAGCTTACTGGATGTATGGGTCACTCTCCACAGCGCGGCATCCGAGCCTTGCTGAGTGAGGCTGCAAACATTGTCACCACCATGTATTGTGTTTCTAATTAAGCCGGTTCAAGTCTTCACCATCAAGCAGGTCTCAAATTGATAGGGGGTGTTGCATGGGCAAGTGACTTTTATTGGTTTATCCGAACCCGCCGGGCACAGAACAAAGCAATCAATAATTTGCATTTTAATTTTGTGGATTATTTTCCACAGGTCTTTTAATTTATGAAGCGTTTCCTCGGAAGTGTGAATATGTTTGGTGCCTTTTCATCTTGTGTTTCCTTGAAGGGGGCGTATCTCAACGGTATTCTGGCCAGTCACTGTCAAGACTTAATTAAAATGATGGAAGAGATGAAAAAATAATGACAATTATATTTAGCCTAGCATAACACAGACACATTGCTTCAGAAAAGGTTCGACGCGTCATAGATCAGAACAGCATTTCATTATGAATCATCAGTACATTTCATAATAATATGTAAAACTGCTAGGCGTGTGATGAAAAAAAGATTGCATAAACCCCAAAGCATTGACTTATCTAAAGTATTTAGCAGATATTCAAACGGTATGTACCCGATAGCCAAAATACCAAATCATCTTCAAAAAACGGTAGTAAGAATTAGAACATGTTTTTAATCGGTCTAAAGCACTTTTCAGATACATTGCACTTAATTATTACATAGGCTTATTGATATACTATCAGAATTTATACACATGGAATCACATTTGTCAATAGAAGCAGCCTACATTATCATTCTTCTTTGTGTTTCAGTAAGTAGGAACAGGTGTGTTGTTGAAAAATCAGGGATCATCTCTAGGATAAGACATATTTAAAAAATAAATAAAAGTACTGTGTCTTTGTGTCTGTTTGTGGAAATGTGTCCGTCCGTGCCGTCCGTCCGTCCGTAGCCGTCCGTCCGTCCTCCGTCCGTCCGTCCGTCCGTCCGTCCGTCCGTCCGTCCGTCCGTCCGTCCGTCTGTCTGTCTGTCTGTTGGTGTGTGTGCGTGTGTGCGTGTGTGTGCGTGTGCGTTTGAGTGTGTGTGTGTGTGTGTGTGTGTGTGTGTGTGTGTGTGTGTGTGTGTGTGTGTTGTGTGTCAGCAGCCTGTATGCAGTGAAAGCTAGTGTCCAAGGCCATGTGATGTTTTGGGAGCTCTCTCTGTTTCCACTGATCATGTTTCCTTGCAGAACAGAGAGAGCCTCACACTTTTGTTACTCTCGTGACAGAGTGTAATCGCTCTGTAGGCCTTTGTAGCAGGAGGAAGAGGTGGTGGACGTGTTTGTGCATGTGTGTGTGTGTGTGTGTGTGTGTGTGTGTGTGATTGTGTGTGTGTGTGTGTGGGGGGGGGGTGCGATTGTGTGTGAATGTGTGTGTGTGTGTCTGTGGGTGTGTGTGTGTGTGTGCGAGTGTGTGTGTATGTGTGTGTGTTTGTGTGTGTGCATGTTTGTGTGTGTGCTTGTGGTGCGTGCATGTGTGTGAGTGTGTGTGCGTGCATGTGTGTGGGTTTGTGCATGTGTGCCTCCATAATACAAAGTTGTGTTTGTTGAAAACCGCAGAAAGAGACTGAAGTAACAAACACATCAACATTGAGGCTCCTTGACTCCCACTGACCTGATGGCTACACCATCAACATCATCATCATTGGTCAGCTTTGCACATCAAGTGTTCAAATCCAAATCCTAAGTACGAGTGTCAGAAGTGGAAGCTACTACTGTTAGCACAGGAGTGTAATTAGCACCCATGCTAAGCGCTTTGAGTGACCATCGATAGCCCAATTGGAGACACTTTCTCCCTTACAGATAGTCCTGAATTACAGTAGTTTTTCCCCTGTTCAGGAACCACCACAAACATGTTCGAACAAAAATAGCTTTCTCCTCTTTCTCTCTTTCCTCCATTTACAATATTGCACTTTCTCCACTTTACTTTCCTTTTAAAATCAGCTTTTTAAGAATGCAGTAAGTATTCAGCAGGTGCACAATCCAGACTGAAACATGAATCCACAAATGAAAAATAATTAATTTCCCTACATCCGCCTCACATGGAGGTGCAGACACAAAGACAGGCACATACACACACACACACACACACACACACACACACACACACACACACACACACAAACACACACACACACGCACTGACACAGGCCTGCAGACAAACTCACATGCATGTCCAAGCAAAGGCACACACACGTGCACACACACACACACACCTCACACACATTGACAAAAGCCTGCAGACAAACGTACATGCATGTGCTAGCACAGGTACACACACACACACACACACACACACACACACACACACACACACACACACACACACACACACACACACACACACACACACACACACACACATGCACACACTTTTAATCTACCTAATGGGGGCTTCAGATATTTGTATTGATCCCTGTCTCTGGGCGCTCTTCATTCACAGTGCGGTTCGAGCTTCACATTCAACACACACTTTGGTTTGCACTCAGTGTTTCATCCTCTGCTCCTGTGCTCTCCAACTCATAACAAATAAAGCACTGGGACAAAATGCATCCTTACATCGTAAAAACAAAAACGCTATTTTCTCTAGGCTGGGTAGAAGGCTTATTAATTCATTAGAATTGTTTTAGCCCCAAACGTCTATATGGTTTCCACACAACCTGCTGCTGACATGTGATCTGCTGTTGACAACCGCTCATTAAATTTGGATAATTTATTAGAGCTGTAATTTATAGATTGATCGTATTCTAGAGGTGCAATAAAATTGGACAGCAATCTTAAACTGCACTTTCTCTCCTGAAGTTGTTGAAAATATAACTCTTAATAACCCCTCATGGGTTTTTATGAAAGCCTTTATACTATTTGTCTTACAATCAGGTTGATCTTTGAGGATGAAAGAATGATTACATTGGTTTATCTGTAACCATCCTCCAGTGGTAAGGAAGTTAATGGAGACATTTGCTCTCAATGCATTCATGATATACCTGTCTGACATACCTTGAAATAGGCAAATAATATAGGCAATATTTATTTTATGAGGCAAAAAGCTAAATGAATCAATAGACTTTCAAGGTTAATGCAACAAACATCTTAATTAAATGTTGTGTGTATGTTTGTGTGTGTGAGTGTGTGTGTGTGTGTGTGTGTGTGTGTGTGTGTGTGTGTGTGTGTGTGTGTGTGTGTGTGTGTGCATAAAAGGTAGGTATAAAGATAGAAGATCGAAAATGTTTCTTATACAATAACAAGAAAATATGTCCTTTGACTTTCTATGAGCAGGGTCAATTTGTATTTTTAGCCATGTCTATTTCTGTATGCCAAATGAGGAGAGAGAGAAAGAGAGAGAGAGAGAGAGAGAGAGAGAGAGAGAGAGAGAGAGAGAGAGAGAGAGAGAGAGGAGAGAGAGGAGATGAGAGAGAGGAGAGAGGAGAGAGAGAGAGAGGTCAGAGAGAATAAGCCCCTACGGGAAGTATGTGGGGTTATTCTCTCCGGAAACCAATTCTCTTTCGATTTACTTCCTACAAGTACGTTCGAGGCAGAATCTCTCTAACAACGTAGTCTCAGCGCTATATATAATGCAATCAAATCCTTTTTAATTCCTTAAAAAAAAATCACACTAATGATCGTTAGCCTCGATGATCACTTAAGGAAGTTCAACGTGCAAGATTAGCCCCATTCCTTCAACCAGAGGTGACATAAGCATCACCTCCAGCACTGCCAGAAATCATCAGGAAATATTGTCCCCTTTTCTCCATCCTTCACACTCTCTCCCGAGGTCTAAATCAGAGAGTGGGGTTACGGAGAGACAGAGGCTATCCCCATCACTTCAGTATCAATGTCTTAAACTGTAATAACCCTGCGCTAAACCGCTTGGCCGCCACATCACTTATCATAGAGCAATATATTTCAGCCCATATCAGCTTTTTCCTACTTCTAATAACTCCCGCTCACTAAGACCGCATCATGCTCAACGTTATGTGAACGCACACATCTTGAAATCTAATATGACCGCCATTTGAATTAACATTATTGATCAGGATGCAATTAAAGGCCTGTATAATAGTTAATGGTGGTTCTGTGTTTAAATCATAAGATAAGGTGCTGCTTAAAGCACATGTATTGATTTTACAACTGTACAGGGTTTTAGAAAAGATTTTAGATGATTAGATCAGGAAAGAATATCTCTGTGCTTTTTTTACACTTAAATGTTCCCTGTCTTCTGATAATAATATCATAACTTTTGTTCAGAAATAAATGTATATACCACATCATTCTCTTTGTATTTATAATACTCGTAATATTGCTGTAGGCCTATAATACAAGGCCTATGGTAAAGGCCTTGTAGTAAATTTAAAAAGTAAATTTTTAAATACAGTTTGAGTTTGTTTTCCATCCCAAACGACAGCACAGATCATCACTATGACCTAAAACGACACATATGGAAAAAGGTTTTAGTCCCAAGGTTTAAAACCACGCGTTTTAAAAACAGCTTTGTTCCAGCGGCAATCACGCTGAAGAACAAGCTGTAGAAACTGCTAGATTTGCACAACCTTAATTTTGTATGTGTTATTTTTTTAGATCAATTTATCAGGGTTTTATTATATTTTAATTATGTTGGTCAGTTTTAAGTGTCCAAATTTGGATTAGCACTGGAGCACTTTAATTGTTTTATCCACTGTATGTACCATTTGTGTTTGTATGTATGTGTTGTCCTAACTGTGTGACGGAAGCCCACTTTTAAACTGCAACACAAGTTTACCTACGGGTACGAATAAAGTAACCTGAACCTGATGGTGAAGACCAGTTATACGTATGTTTCTGTCTGGCATTAAACTGCTTTTTTTGCAAAATTCTCACGAAATGTGCATTTTATTTTCGTAATCTTTGTCCGGTGAATGTATATGATGCTTAGTTAGTTAGTGTATGCCATGGTGATTGATATGAACACTGCAAATTAATATCACTTTAAAGGAGCATTTCACCGGTGGAGGCATGAATATGTATTGAATTGGGTCCTACATTAGTAATAATAATAGTAATAATAAAATAAAATTCTAATTCTGGTCTTGACCGAGAAAAGGCAGAAAGTGACTTTTTGGCGCTTGTGGATTAAGACAACAACTCCCACCATGCAACCACGATGCACCAGCTTGCTGGCCACTCCCGCTGATCTAGATCTCCGCCTATCGGACACCTCGCTGTTCATCTACCACGCTGATACCGGCAAGACTGCTTGAAAATCATTTCACACAACATTTAGTGAGGGTTATTAGTTGGTGAATCATGTGAATTACCGTATTTTCCGAACTATAAGGAGCACTTCGGTTAAAGACTATAAGGCGCACTCCGCTAAAGACGGAGTCATTCGGAACCGCATCGAGCTGTAGAAACCGCATCGAGGTCTGTAGCGTCAGTGGGTCCACCCCTAGAGGGGGGTGGGACTAGTGGTTGTATGTCTTACGAGAATCATCCCCTCTTACACTTCCTATTTTCTTGTACGCAAAAATCGTCATATTGCGTCATTGAAACAGGAAGTGTTGGAGTCGATCGATAGGATCTCTCCAGTCTCTCCAGAAAATAAGGGAAGTGATGCCGACCCATTTCCAAAATATGAGGTTTCTAACGATAAATAGCTTAAGTGAAATGGCTGAAGTTGCCTTTTAAAGGTTTTGCGCAGAAAAAGATTGTCAACAACACACCCACAATGAATCAACATGGAGGTCGTAGCCCTTCAGGAAGTGACTTGGGCCGTGGGAAAGAGAAATCTGACTCTTTTATATGACTAGCGCATTAATGTCTAACTGAATATAAATGGATGAGGCTCAAGCCCCATAAAGGAAGTCATGTCATTCGTTAGGGACCTGGTGGGGGTCAAGGAGAGAGTAAGGATTGGCTGGAGACCTGGGATCACTTTGACATGAAAGAGAGCCTCAAGGCCATCACAGTGATCGTTTTCAGGGCTCTATCCCTTAACCATCAAGTGACTCAAAAGTATCAACTACTCAGAAGAGTGTGAAGTCACAGGGCCGGTAGGACCTGACTATGGCCCAAACGGCCGTCTATAGCACATTCTGATGGACTATGTCTGTGCCCCACTTTTGAGAGTCTCTGTCTGAAAGAATAGCCCTTTTGGGCAAACTGCTTCTGTAAGAGCTAGAAATCCAAATCTCGGTCATGCCATTCCTTGGACTTTCATTCTTGGCAAAAAATGCTGCACTGTATTTGACATCCTGTATGTTCCATTGTTTGAGGGGTACTGTCATATCCCTAGTGGTGATGTCCACACTACACTGAAATACCACGATGCTTCATGGTGCCCAATTTCTGGTGTATGTGTTGAAGTTTGGATGATATGAACTCAAACTCCCCACATACAAGTATACAGCTTTGCCACATGATACAGTTTCGGTATACAGTTTTATATACCGGTACATGAAACTACTGTTTCATTGTATACCCATATTATGTAGGCCTATACGATAATAAAGACGACCATTATGACCTACGTAAGGCAGACAAGGGGTTCAAAAGGTGGAGAGTCCCCAATTACCTTGGATTTTTTTTGTGTTGTAAAGAGTGAGTGTTGCGTGTGTTTGTAGCCGTGTGAGTGTAGAGTTCAAGCCCCATCGCAAAGAATTGATTCTGTAATCCTGAGCTGAAAAATAATAGAATAGTGTGTGTGTGTGTGTGTGTGTGTGTGTGTGTGTGTGTGTGTGTGTGTGTGTGTGTGTGTGTGTGTGTGTGTGTGTGTGTGTGTGTGTGTGTGTGTGTGTGTGTGTGTGTGTGTGTGTGTGTGTGTGTGTGTGTGTGTGTGGCTGCTCTTCTGGTGTGGGAATTGATCACCAGAAAATGAGTTAACCTTCTTGGGATTCAGAGCGGCTCTGTGATTGAACGCACCACAAAGGGAGAGGAGGACCGCGCTACACACTATGATGTTTATTCACCTTTCAGTTTCAGTTGCGCAAGGTTGGGCACATTTATGCCTGGGCAAAAGAAACTGAATCCAGACACAGGCGAGGAAAGACTGGTTGATGATATCAAAAGGGGACGTAAGAGTGGAGAGCGCCTCTGGCCTGGACAAAAGCAGTGGTGTCTCAATGCAGCCGGAGGGATTAAAAGAAAGCCCACTGTACCCACTGAGTGCATCAATTCTGGGGTACAATAGAGATACATTAAGTGTCGAGATGGGAAGAGAGCGAGAGCGCGCGAGAGAGAGAGAGAGAGAGAGAGAGAAAGGGCTGAGGGCCGGCTCTAGTCTCTACATAACCTCTTGCCCCAGCACAAAAGCAGTGGTTTGAACCCTCTCTCATAAGCACCCGCATATAAAGAGAGACAGGCTTGTCTGCATGTTAATTTCCCAGAGAGACAATATGAACCACTGAAGCCTCCCCACACCCCCACCCCCCTCCTCTCCACCCTTCAATGTCAGATGCAAATCACGTCTGTGTTTAATTCCACCCCAGACACAAACTGTCAAATACTGCAGTGATCAGCCTCCGCGGCAAGAGTGACACCGGCACTGATTAAAACGGAGGGAAGAAACACAAGGAGAGGGGAGTGGAGATAGAGACAGGAGGCAGTATTTGCAAATAAAAAGCACAACATATTACCATTGTTACGCCCATTTAATGAATCAGCCAGGCCTGCCCTCTTAGATATGTTATTTGATTAAAAATTATGGATTGGGATGAGATACACCGGCTGTAACAACAACACTCCCCCTTCCCCGCGCGTTGCAGGGCGGGCGTAATTGCAGTCTGCCTCAGTTCTAAACAACAAGATTTAATAGTCCTCCTCGCGAGCCAGCGCGCGCAAAGAGGGGGAGGAGGAGATAAAATTAGTTTGACAGTGCCCGGGCCTTCGCTGTAACTGCTGTGTTCGTGTTCCCCCCCTCCCCCCCCCCGCCCCCTCCCTCCAAGCAAATGAATTAACTGTTTTGCTTTTTTTCTGTTTTTTGTAACTAGAGGGCAGAAGGAGGACAATGTTGATGCGAGGTCATCTTATGAGTGCTAATTTGGCTTCCTGTTGGAGATAGGGAGGCTGTTAATCAAACCTCCAGCACCTCCAGACGGATGTTGTGCTCTGCACTGTGGGCATCTGTACCTAGCCGGCGCAGAGGAATGTGTGCGGATACTCTGGGGGTCCGGGGATGAACCTCAAGAAAATGAAGATATTTATGTCACGGTATTTCGTCCAAAAGTACCATTGCTTGTCTATTTTGGAACTTCCATTTTGTGACGAATGTTGTTCAATTCAGGAATCTGAGGTTTACTTGTACAAGGTTATACATAGACTTGGATAAGTTACTCCTAATCGTTTAAAATATAAACGATTAGGAGCGTTAGATAGAGACAATTCATCACTGCAATGATTCAGTATTAAGGTAGTTAACTGGAATGCAAGAAAATAGTTATGTGATATACATACTATTGTAGGTATAATATTATTTAATAAGAATACAAAAATAAGAAAAACAAATACATATTTTGAATAAACATAACCTTAATACGGAAGAATATAAAATATAATTTAAATAATTACAAAATAAGACTGCATGCCCTCTCTTTCCGTCTCTCACACTTTTCACTTTATCCGCAACCCTCTCTTTCACACACACATACAGAACAAGAACAAAATAACCAAAAATATCAGAGAAGGAAAATCACTGAATCTAACCAAATAAATGCGTGTTCCTCTCAAAGCACAGAATCACTAGTGTGCATTCATCCTTCCATTCGGTTACTGTCCCTGGGACAATACAGTCAATCCCTGTCCCATATGTGTCCTCCCGGGTATTTAGCCCCATTGTGAAGGCGATAGCTGAAAGCCAATCAGACCCCTCCAAACCTGCAATCAGTCCAGGACCCTTAAAGCCAGGGCATCCCTTGTGCCCCTACAAACCCTCCACACGCAAAAAAAAAGTTCTACAGCTTGGTCAAATCAGGATTCTTCAGAAATTCAATAGCAAGCCACTACTTGCCGGATGGAAGTTGAACAGTTGAAGCCTACAAAATGTTGGCTTCAACTGATGGCGAGATCCAGCCATCAGGAGACACCTTCCAGCGGATGCATTCAACATCTGTCACTTGTGCCTCAATGCACAATCAATTTCAGCCTTGCTTCACAGTGACACCTTGTGCCACAAGTGCCATGACTGTAAAATCTAAACCAGAGGTGCACAACTAGAGGCGTTTCATATACATATGTATATAATATGTGAAAAAAGGGAAAGTATTTTGTTCGTTTTTCGTTCTTCTATTTTTTTCACGCGCTTTCAGTTTCGCTTTCTTGAAAAGAAGAGAGTATTGAATGTAAATACTTTTTTTGGACGTTTGGTTTCACAGCTACTTTGAAAGCTATTGATTTTATGTCCCTGTCTGTGGTGCTGTGTGAAAGTCCTTTTCATTGATTCTTTTGATTTGAAACTAATTGCCAAAAATAGACATTTGAAGGAAGTCAACAGGCTAGGGCACTTACAAAACATATGATCAACCTAAACATGGGTTGGTCAGATATAATTACACCTAATAAATGGCTGTGAAGTTCCCATGCACAATTGTTGGTATTGCCTTCAATGCCACGGCCTTTGCTATACCATTTGATTAGTCTTTCAAAAACATTTTTTCAGAGATACAAAAGAGGAATAGCTATGATGTATTGTGTTCTGTGCTTGGCTCTGCTGTTTATCCAATGTTAAAGATACAAATCATTGGTGTAATGCATTGTCTGGGTGGCATAAACCAGTGAGTTGGTAAAAGCATTCAAATCAGTCGTCAGTATGCTCCAAAATCCATATGATCTAGTTTATTCAATTCATTTATTGGCCTGATACTTCCTCAGTATATATAAATTGATTATTAATATACAGAATGTCAGTATTCCTTGTTACGGTTACATATTAGTGAAATGGAAAATTGACAAAGTTAAGATTTTCCAATGAAACTGTACATAGTCGACTATTTATGTTATGTGTTTTTGTCTGTCAATAGATAATCAGGTTATCAGCAGATGAAAAATATTTCTGGGATTATTCATATTTAGTTTCTAATGAAGATGAGCTGGTTCAATTTATACCAAACGTAAAAAAAATTAGTATTCTTCAGCATTACCGGCCGCTTTAAAAAGAGTTGTATTTGTGAATGTATTTAGTTTCACACTAGCGCTGGTATTATAATAATTCCCTCATGAGGCAACATTTTAGTGTTTATTAGCCAATGTTTACACTGTGTTCATTTCCAATGGACAAAAAACAAAAATTGATGATAATGATTGGTTCTGGCAAGCGCAAAAGCTTTTATGTAAATGTGACCTGGAAACAAAAGCAACTTAGCGCCATGTGTACAGCGAAGTGCATTAGGAGATCAATTAACCACTAGCCTGCCTTAATAAACAGCCTCCACCAATGTTGCTATAGCAACTGACCCACACATGCATTAAAGGAAAGCGTTTGCACATAGCATTTTCTCATAGAAAGGTTTCACATTTTACTTCATCAAATCATATTTTTAAAGAATTCTCTATCCTATAGTAAAAAAAGGAAAAATTCATGTGTGTTCCTCATTCAAACTGCTTTATTTGTTTTCTTAAATGTATTTTGTTGTTTTGCCTATTACACCCTAGACTGTACTTAATGGGAATTATATCATGCAACCAAGGGACAGGGTACATTATTTATATTTACTTTATTTAACATGTAAAATAACGATGGCCAGACACATACTGTTTATAAGACTACAAACACTTGCAAATTGGCCAGGATGAATAACACTTTATAATGTATAGTCCCCTAAGAACTGGGTATTAACATTGCAAAATTATAGGATTCAAAAGGCTCAAAGACGCAGTTTAGCAGTTTTAGCAGTTTGAAAACCATGTGAATGTCTCTACACATCTAGCCGTCAGTGTTAAACTCTGTTGATGCATACATGCTAGGTAATTGTTACTTCTGAATGCTCTTATACAAACAGTTTATCATACATTTTTTAGGTAGGTTTGTGGTTTAAAATTAATCAATTAATTAAAATGAAGCCGCTTAGTTCTTTTAAGAATAGAACTTCAGTGCTGATACTTGAAGCATTTAGAAACTAAAACAAAAAGGTCAAAACTTATCAGGTAAACATTTTGTGAACATTATACCTTTGTGAGTAATCAACTTCTGTTGAAAGCATTGCCTTGAAAGTTAATGTTATAAAGCGGCCCTTGGTTTTGTCCTCTTATTCTGAACTATTAATCAAACAAAGAATCCACCGCCATGTTTTTGGTAATCTATTTCGGGAGAATCAACTAATTTGAATAATTAATAATGTCACCGTAAAACTGCTGTGCTGTGTGTCTGTTGAACTTTATAATTTGAAATACTTACCTTGGTCTATACAAAAAAAAAAAAAAAATATTAAGAAACCCTGCTATACCTAATTGTAATGGAAAGTTCGATGCAATTTTGGTCCCGAGGATGAGATAATTTCCTCAAACACAGTGCCCTTCAGATAATGTTGTGAATGAAGTGTCTCATCTCAGCTGAAGAGCTGGGGTCATTAAGTGTTGTAGTGGGGAGCTAACCACCGGGACAGGGCTCATGCAATGTCTATACCACTCCCTGCTTCCACTTATCCTCTTTGTTCCACACACAGTTGGTTCACTCACTGCTTTCACAGTAATGGCAGCAGCTCCCAGGATGCAGCACTATTCCATATATATACTGCGCCAAGACGTAGTTCTGTTTTAAAATGTCATGCTGAAAATAGAACACTGCACATTTTTCTATTTGGGATATATCACATCAATAATTACATTGGCACTATTATAAGATGGATAAAAAAAGACAGAAATTGACTTGGATATTACGGTGAATTATTTAAGAAACCACAATTGCCAAAGCATTTAATTGCAAAACAAATTAGCCACAATATCACAAAAGCGAAACACAAAGGCATGTTTGGTTCACGAGTGCCATCAATTCATAAAGAGAATTTACTTTTCCTCAGGCAAGACAGAATTTATTGCGCCTTAGGCCAGGTAAAGAGAATGAAGAGCAATGTGGTAGTGGGCACAAATGGATTTTCAACTATGGGCCCTAAACCTTTCAAGCTGCATTGCCGGTGAATAGCAGTTAGTGGTTGCCATGCCAACTCCATCTAGAGGGATGTTTCAGCTGCACATGCATCAGAGAGAACGCCTGGCCAGATGTCTTCAACAATTTGTTCTGAAAAGATTCACCGTCCGCCATGCTCATTAGAGGCCAACAATCAGAGCAACAGGAAGATACGGGCTCTCTCTGCTGCCTGGCAAACCAGGGGAGGAAAAAGGAAAATATGGCTTCCAACAAAAAAAAAAATGGCAGCGATCTCAAGATGTGCATCACATTCAATTGGCAGTTTTGCTGTGTTTTCTTTTTTCAAATATCGATGTATCATTTCTGCATTTGAAACATGCCTGGTGTACTCTGCAGCTGTCAGGCTCTGGCAGGGCATAAGGGGGCACCTGGCCAACACAGAAGAAAGAAACCAACTTTCTGCATTATTGATCGAATAAATCAACACCTGTGGTGCGCCTGATGATCTGACGAGGCAGGAGTTGGGCTACTGGAAACCACTTGTGCCAGAAAGAAGATGTCCCAACTATCATATCGCCTAATACACTAACTGGAAAACATCCTCTTAGAAATAACCAGTGAACTGCAATCTCTCTTGGCAAATGCATGAGGATGTGGGTGATTTTGGAATCATACATTCTTCTACGAGGTCCCATTATGCTATTCTATTGTACTCTATTCTATTCTATTATTCTTGAAAAGATAAACCTAAATATTTGCATCCAAAATACAAAATACAAGACCAATAATGACAGGATTCTTATTATTATTGCCCCCATATAAACATTATTTGCGACACATCATAATCTTAATGTTATTAGTCTTTAATTGCAAACCATTTTTATTAAATGCCAGTACAAACGTTATGTTATTTGAACTTAAAAAAAAGTAATACTTTGATTTCATCCTGTTGCATTCTGTAAGTTAACATGTAGACATTAGCTCTATCATATTGAATAGGTTTAACTATTCATCTTACGCATCCTAAACCAACTGTTAAATAGATTTGACAGACAGGGAAAACATGTGGTGGACCGTAATTAATTAATTACCTGTCGTCTATGGTGGCAGGTTGGTCACAAAATGTTTATTCTGTGACTTATTCTATGATTGTGAACGCAATCCAAAAAAATTTAATAAATGTCACTACTGCTTTAGGCTGTTTCCTATGATATAGTCATAGACTACATTCTAAAATAAGATAAATTATCGGAATGAATCTACATATTTTTCATTGACTACAACACATCTGTTTGCTATGTTATTGTTTTGAAAGCAGTTCATCCTCAAAAATTGGTCAAATGTGACGTATTACCTGATAACCTTATTTTATTTATTATTTGTATTTGTATTAATCTGCAGAGGAGCAGAAGGCTTGTGGGCCAATAACCTGTGCACTCCCCACAGGTCCACGGCCCGAGAACAAAACATCTCTCAATGCATGTTGGGGTGCGGGTGGTTAAGTGCTGTCTTCAAGGGAGCGAGAGATGGAGTAAGGAAGGCTGAAAGGCAGAGAACCGACTGCAGGAGCACGCAGGCGGGAGGATGGTGCAGAGTGTTCTGATGAAACACATTCTTTTTTAATTAATTTAATTAACGGTATGCCTCAGGCTGCCAAACGGCAGCCAGAGTAATAGACTCTTAGTTCACATTAGCTTCCAACAGGATTGGAAGCATGTGAAAGCAGTGTAACAGAGGCAGCCATGCAGCGGGAACCGTTTTGGACGCTTTGAGCTCGGCACAGAACCAGGGGCTGGTGTACCTGCCACCACCTTTCCAGCTCCTTCGCTCAAACACCATCATTCCGCTTGTAAAGAGGAGGAAAAAAGCCCACATCTGCAGCACAGATATTTGGCGGTCCAACAGCAGGATTAGCATTAGGTTCTCTGTGCTTTGATCAGTATATTGATGGGGTATGCTCTACTGCTTCATTTGGGTGTTTGTTATGTAATTTAAATTTGTACTATCTATGCGTTTTTGGCAAAAGAATCCCAGAAAAGTTGGACCATTGACATCGTTGATCTGATTTGGAGAAAAGCAAACCCCCCTGACGTCAATGGTCAACCTTTTGGAGGGCACCTGAGTCTTCTCCCGGGGGATCTTGGCAGCCGCTGCCCACTGTCTACAGCTGGGGGGAGTACACATTGTCCCCTATGTTATGGAGTGGATCGCCCTGGAGGAGTTACTGGTGGGGCTGCCATTGGGGACTGCAGACTGGGTCAGGGGCTGTCGACCAACATACTTGGAGTCGGGGTGGCTGGGGACTTCATGGACGGAAAGCCTTGGATTAAGGTTGAGGGTGAGGGTGGGGGATCAAAACCAGTGGCCCAGGTTCCTGCTGGACCACTGGCGAGATCCACCCCCTTCAAGTCACCAGCTGGCCTATAAAGCGAAGATGTGCCTCCTGCCCAGAATGCTAACTGGTTAACCAGCCATTCCCTTTAAAAGTGTCAGCGCAACCCTAATGCGTATCGATAGTTCAGCCATAGCTTTGGGGAAAGGATCTCACCCTCAAAGGTTCTTCAGATCAGGTCCAGTAGACTGAGAAGTGCCCACTAGCATTTCAGCAAGAAGGGGTAACTGCTATCTGGTGGGCGAGTGGTGACTATATCCTGAGATCCATTTAATTATGTAGGCATGGACCTCAGCTGGCCATCGTTGCCGCTGTATAGCATATCAGTGAAAAGTTTTGGAAAATCACTGTTCTTCTACTGTTCACTGCTGGTCTCCTGAGAAGTTAGGTTTTACAAAAATCTCAGACCAGTGTATCACTCAATGTATGTCACGTGCGAACTCTGCACTCCTGACCTATCCCCAGATCAACAGTCTGATAGAGCTGTTGTCTCCCATTGAGCTGCAGTAGAACACCTCAGGACATGGGGAAGGAAAGCTGGGAACAGGGCTTGAGCCAGTAAGCAAGTAAAAATGAAGTACAATATGCTTTTGAAATTAGAGAAAAAATACACACATTGGGGTTCAACCCATGAGAAACATATTTTAGGGAATATCAGAAATGCCTGAACAGGGAGAAAGTACTTGTAGTGCCCTAAGCTTCAAAGCAGCAAGGAACCTTTGTGGCCAGACGGCAAGCGGGCAACGTTGATTATGAGGTTGAGCACTCTGACATAGGAAGGGCCAAATGAAAAATACCACCTGGATCCCCCAAAAGAATGGAGAGAGGCAGGACCCGTACATAGCTTATTTTTCTGGTTGGTTTTTAACCATGGGCAGACTATTGGCACATTGTTGTCACTAGAGTCCTGGGGAAAATGGTTATACCATTTCACCACTCTTCTATTATTCAGGGTTATTCAGGGCTCCAGCAACATTTCCGTGCCTCATGCCCAGAGTGTTCGTCCGCATTGGCGGCCAACCGAGACGTCATCATCCACAGGGGTAACCTTGAGGAACAGGTGCAGCAGGGTTCGAATCCTTAAGGCAAGCCGTCACAAAGGGACCGAAGGAGGGACGGTACCTGGTGTACCACTTGGGGTGCAGGTAGGTGCATCCACAGGTAGACAAGAAGGCTGTGATTGTCGCCTGCTCGTACCCTAAGCTCAAGAAGGAGACGAGGCTGATATCTGGTCCAGTGGACTCAGGAGTGCAGGCTAACACAGATTCTCTGTGGGGAGCCCCATCTACACTCACCTCAGTCCATCAAACCCAGGGGCCCGTGGAGGTTTTTTCCCCAGATGTAGATGGAGCTGACCGCCCGTTCCTATATGGGATCAGTTGGTAGTCAGAAGGCTGTGGCCGACGTCCTCTGTCGCTGGCCAGGGTGAGTGAGGTAGTGAGTGAAGCCCGAGGGGGGCCAGGACTAAGCGGGGCCCTGGTTACGAGTTTTGTGGAATGGAGAGATAGGCGGGTGGTGCTGCTCTTGGAATCTGACTAGAGCTAGAAACCGGTGCTATAATTTAGTAATGCAAATAAACCATGCAATTGCGAGACAGAGAGATTACAGAAACCACAATTATTGTTGGGTTTCTTTGCAACTGATTTTATTTTTATTCAGTAAATATATGGTGTATAAGAACCCGTAATATGCTTAACTTTCACAGTGCTACATTATGTCAGATTATTTCAACTGGAACATCGTTTATTCTCCACACAATGCTATACTTGATCGTAATTGTTGCGCAGCTTTGTTGAATAATTGATTCCGATTCTACGGTCGGCTATTTTGTTATAGCAGAGCGCTGCTAGGTAAAGCAGGAACTGTATACACAGTTATAGGAACTGTATACACAGTTCCTATGGACGCAGTTCCAACAATATTATGCAGACAATTTCCTTGGCGGAAGCAATCAAATAATTTATTATTCAATCAAGTATTTTTCGGTTGTTATATTGTGTCAAATGATTGATATAGTGAATATCCCTTCAGGGGGATTCAAGACCCCTCGGCTGTGCGTAAGGCTCCTGCATCACTCTTTTAGGGTTTAATTCACAATAATGACCAGCTGGCTATACATTATCCCTTCATTTATTAATAGAATTGTTTTCCATAAAACATTGTTAAAAATGTTTGAGTCGTTAATGGTTTACTCGAAGAACCCAAATGTTGAGTTAGGATTTTTGCCTCTTTTATCATGTAGGACTACTTAATGTTTATTGAATATATTATAAAAAAAAATGAATCATCAACCTCAAAAATGAATCAATAATGATGACATGTAGTCTTTGATTGTAATACAACATTTAAATCTCAGGATACCCTTTATTTAGATATTTCCAAAGATGCATTTAAAGATGCGATTAAATCCCAAATAATAACAATTATAAAGTACAGGTAATGAACAAATTAATAACATGCTCTGAAAAAATCTGAAAAGAAGCGAGATCAGAAAAGTAGAACACTTTTCTTTGCATATCCATGGAACCCTTTGCAAAGTGGGCACTATTCCCAATGTCTGCTAATGGACTGCTGAATTGCTGCTGCATTGGGCAGCTGTCAATGCACTTCTATTTTGTCTGGCTTATCACTTTGTCTGCTTCATTACTTGTACATTATATTCATAAAAGATTTTCTCAAGTTCAGAGGAAAATATTGGAATGAGGCTTTCAAAGTAATTAAAATAAGCCTTGAATTTATACGAAAAACCAAGGATATTAATTAAGATGGAGAGACAGACCATACTTGCCATGCTACAATAGTAGACAAGGTGACTACCACTAAGGTGGTACCATGATGCATAACAAAACTTCCTTCGGCAAACCACCTCCCAACAACCTGTTGACTTTTCCTTGGGCAAAACAGTCTCTAATCACCCCCTTTGTTGTAACTTTGCAGAGATAAGGGCCGGCGGAAAATGCCAATTCCTGCTATTTGTGAGCTTACGTCTCCTATTCCCTGTGGGTTTGTCATCACATCATTAGGGTTCAGCCGACTACTAATTACTTGTTTTAAGAAGCTGGCTGATTAGAATGTTGGTTGCATTGTGTTCAATACAGCACGGTGAACCCTCACCATGAGTGTTGAAAATCACTTCCTCCTCTCATTTTGCCTTATAAAAACGAAACAAAGAAGGAGTTTGGAAACAGCCAAGGATGGGCGGGCGAAAGCTCCGCGGGGGAAGTTTCACCGTCTTAATAATGTCATGGCACAAATATCAGACTTTATGCTATTGTCTGCACTGTTTGAATGGTATGTTGTTATTTTAAAATGTGTGGTTCGACATAATGCATTATATTATGTGCAATATCGACATCAGACGTCTTCTTTCACATATATGATCTCTCACTTGAAAATGTATAATATCGTTTGCAACAATGATAAATATAGGTTATAAAAACATACAGTGAAAGCACATTTACATTATATTACTGCATATATATACTTAGCGTTGTATCAGGGCTCACATTTATGTGGCTAAGAAGATAACAGAGCACTCCAGAGATGCTCATTTTAATATTTACGCTTTTCAAAGGTGTACATATATTGCACTTAAAAAAGATGTAGGTAGGTCAGCATTAGAGCCTCATAAAACCTTAAGGCATTAAGATTGTATCAATCAAATGTCAGAGAGGCATAGGTTTAATTTATATATGATAGACTGCCACACAACAATCTTGTTTATTTTCTTATTTGTCCTGAACGTGCGTTCAGAACGTTGACCAATCCAAAAGGTCAATGTCACTTGCATTCATTCTAGCCAAATCCCCTATTTATCTGACAGCAATAAATTCACAAACAACACAAAACCAGCTCTACTTGACAACCTTAATAGGAATCCTTCTAGGATAGCGGTATGTTTTGGGGTAGTCCCACTACACAAGGCCAATGCCACAGTCATTAGACAAGAGCTATTCTGAAATAAATATACAAGGTATGAGGGGAATTCAAAGTTAAATTAGATATTCTTCGCCGAATGTTGTATCTGCAAACATATACAACGGTAGTGGCAGAATCTGGATATGCGAGATGCCACTCTACAAAGTGCAAGAAACCACTTCTAATCGGACGGTTAGCAAAAATGCAGCTGCACGGAGCCACATACCTGAACAGTGGTGAAAATAATTGTTTAAGCTTGCCTCCTGATAAATAATTGAAATATTTGTACCTTTCCATTACATTCATTACTTTAAAGATGAATAATACATCATTAATTTCATTCATAATAAAACAATTCTGAAAATGTGTCTCAGTTTGACTTTATATCAAACAATGAGCCACCTCAATGTAAAGCACAGCACTAGGCATCAGGGCTTCAGTCCCAGCTCTCTTGGGTTGCCTAGTTTGTCATCACATCGCTGTCTCCAGACAACCCAGTGTATCATTGGAAATCACCCCTGCTTTGAAAGTCCTGACCCTTGTTTGCCCAGCTAGTGCGTGCGTGTGCGTGCGTGCATGTGTGTGCGTGCATGAATGTATGCATGCGTCTGTTTGCTTAGAGTTCACTATAAGGAGATCCTGCCTCTGTGAGTACATGATTAATGGCTTTGTTTTTTTCGGTAGCTGCACCTTCCAAACCCAATTGTTCCCACCTGTACTAAACACACATTGGACCGGACCGAGCAGCCACTGGACCAACAGAAAACACGCTCAGCAAAGTGCTCCTAAGCATTTAACCCCCCCTCCCCATCGCATCTCATCCCTTGTTAAGATTAACTTCCAGATGCAATGATGTTGGCTCATTCCAGACCTGCTTAGGAGATGGTTTTGACATTCAAAGTCATAAACCAAAGCAATTGCAGCTAGGTCTAGAAATCAAACAGTATATTCGACAATGCAGAGAATTGTTTTTGGTAAAATTTGAAAATATCTGCAAATAAACTCATAAAGAATATCTAAGACACCTGTCGTTACCTACTCCTAGGCCTTCTACTACTACTGCAGCTGCTACATTACTGCTACTACTAGGCTACCAGTTCTGCTTCAATTACTACTAGTGCTATAACTAGCCTACTATTACTGCTAATAACTCATTTATTTATAGGTTTACACAAGGCTTTTCTGATCAACATTGTCATCCTGCATTTCCATTTGTTTTCCCAAGAAAGGTGGCTTGTTAAAAAACTGATGCAATCATTACAATTAAACATGCATAGCTGGAGACAGGACCGAAAGACTGACAGTACCTAGATGATAGACACAGCAACAACTGAAATTAACTCTGCCCAATACTGAGACATTGTTAGTAATGCAGCCTATTTCAATCCAAAGCTATGAACACAAAAATCTTCCTGTATAATTCATTAATGGGTAGAATTTTTTTTTTTTAATTGAAATTGATAATCTCATAAATGCATAAGAAGTATAAAATGAACAATGGTTGTGATTGTAAATGGTACTCAAAAATAACTGGACTGGATTGATTTTTTACAATAATTATTGATGTAATATATTCAGCAATAAAATAAACAAAAATACAAACAAAGAACTAGATAGGGTGCTAGATAGCAGATACCCACAGGAACAAAGTTCAAGGCTAAATGTCAATAAAATTGACAATAAAAACAGTCAACATTTTGAATGAAATGGAACATGTTGCGTTTCATGGTTTTGCTCAGCGACAGATCCAACAAGAAAAGGGAGTTTGTATCTGCTTGTCACATTAGACACAGATTTAGAGGCTGTCTTTGTTGATTGATGTATCTGTTTATTATCAATTGTTTAAAGCATTTCATTGTTATTGTTGTGATTTGAATGTTGGTTTTGTTCAATTCATGTTGCTCAAAGAAATTATAACGCAACATGTGAAATACAATTAATAGACTTGTATTCATGGTACACAATACCTAGATAATAATAAGAAAATATGGCCATAAATCGATAATATGATAATCTTCTTATCATGCTAAAGTAAACGGCTAATATCTGAGCATATTCTTGTTCTTTTACATACATATACAAAACAAGGAGATCAGAATATGTCATCAAATGAGGAACTTGTTTATGTTTTGCCTCGCAATAGTGCACCGTTATAATAAATGTTCAAACATATCAGTTTCCATCAACAGAACAGAGCATGCATATGCCATGTCTGCTGCTACAACGCCTGCGGAGCCAGAGATAGGGCCAGGGGAAACCTTGAAGGGCTGAGGGGAGGATGTGTGGGTGGGGGGACCTATAGCCTCTCCCTGCAACAAGGGTTAACTGTTTCCCTGCTCCTACCCGCACCGGATTTTGTATAACCGCGGTGACAACTGATGCTGGAAACAAGTAGGACGGAACTTGCCAACAAATAAAAACCTGACGTCCCCTGTGTTTGCTCTTTCCCCCCTGGATGGACTGGCCCTTTTGGGGCAATGTTATGAGCTCGCAAATAGACAGTGCTAACACACTGGGTGATACGCAGGCAGATAAAGAAGAGAGAAACTCAAAGCTGGAGGGGTATATAAAACTATTGTCCGGCGGGCACAATGGGAATACAGCATTGGCTGGAAGGGGAAATTTGAGTCTCCAGCCTGATAGACTTTACTGTGCTGATAAGAGATTGGTTCTGTGCCCGCTTTAGCAAGAGAATACAGTAAACACGAACTGTGGGGCCCACTGTGAGTAGGTCAACTGACGTCTACTCGGCCCAGGCTTAACATGACACTTAAGTACTAATACAAGGGGAGGAAGAAAAGACAGGCTACACACACATTACAAAACTGCTTCTATTCTCCGCCTCCCAGGCCTGAAATGTCTCAAAGCCATTCTTTTACCTGTGAAGAAGCTGGGGAAATTATGGTTGTGCGTGTGTGGTGTGTGTGTGTGTGTTAGTGCGTGTGTGTGGAGGGGGAGGTTGGTGATTTGTTGCATTTCATACAACTACTGTGATTGTGCGGAAGAAGGGTAATCATGGAGCTAAACACACCGGCCGTAAAAGTGACTGTTTTCCAAGTGTGTAACCCAAAACGCTCTGCCGCTGACAAATGAGGCAGTGTGTGAGACAGGAGGATCCCACCTGCTCTCGGGTCCGAGGCGGACGCAATGCCCAGAAAGGGATCATAGCAACTCATCAAAAGCAATTGGCAAGGACAACGAAACAAATCTAATTATAGATTGTTATTGTTATTTCATTTTGTTGCAGCCCAGAAGTTCAGGGTTCTTTTGGAAACTTTTTTACGTAAATTTAGCTGTGTGACCTTGTTTCCATTGAAACACTTTATAATAATTATCAAAGACAATATCAAACAGGCGATAGTCCTTGTTGAGTGTGTTGTCCACTATCCATGACTAGCCTGTTTCCCCCCTTTATTTCAAGTTGGTGAGCCACAGCTGGGGGCATTGGGACTAGGCGTTGCCTTGCCATCTTTTTTTTACATTTTCCTTTAATCTCAATAGTGTCGATTTCTTAGGAGCTGAGGAACAAAGGGTCTACCATCTTTTTGTGCAGCATACATTGTATGTAATCAAACAATTGGAATATGCGCAGTAGAAAGGGACAGTTGGGCTGGAGTGATATTTGAGTCAGGAAGGAATTCTCCTGTGATTGGATGTGGTCCGTTTCAACCAGATAACAATGCTGACCAGTGGGACAGTTTGCTTGTCAGTGCACTCAGAGCTCATCAGACAAAGAGGTGAAACAAATCCCATCGCTTACAAAGCCGGCTGAAATCCCTCCTTACTCAGCCAGGAGCCAGCCTCGGCGTCCCACCTTGCACCTCTCTCTGTCTCTCTCTCCGTCTCTCTGTCCCTCTTGCTCTGTGTCATCTGCTTCTGTTTGTTTCACCAGCAGACACCACTCTATTAAATAGGTGCTGTTAATTATCCTAGGACTGATTTGCGCAGGCGTGGTGCGTGCTGGCGGCCACCCATCCCCCTCCCCGTCCGGCCCTCTCCGTGGGCTGCCCATCAGCCACATGTGACATCCCTCTCTTGTTCTGTCACCGCACAGGAGTCCTGAGAGCTCTCTATCGGTGGCTTTGCTGTGCTCAACCTGTTCCGTGCTAGTTCTCTGCTTACCCGCATGAAAAAGAAACCAATAGACCAACTTTACAAAGTGTCCATTGTATATTGTTGTCTGCTACCTAGTATACGCATTTTTTATTTTGCAAGACATAATAAGATAATAGTATTTTCAAATGACCAATGATGTAGAGACCAGCAAGTATTATGATAGCACAAAGAAAAACCTACCTATGCGTCCGAGTTTTAGCAGATAGAAAGTTGCGCTAATGCCAGCAGATCCTCAACAGGGCAATTGAAAGCAAGTTGGATAAGCTAGCCTAATCCAAATGACTGACCATTCGTAATTAGACATTAGACTGACCTTCTTTCGACAGAACAGTAACATGGAGGAGGGGATAGAGAAAATAAACATCTGGGACCAAATGCTTCAATTATATTGCATGAGAAGTGACCAACCAGTACCAGAAAGAGTCCTAATGAGTTAAGTTTCCCATGAGTGTGGAATCCCCTTAAGTTGGTCACATTCTGGAACGGTTGACCGCTCAAGGTCATTTAATGGCCCTTGTCCATCTTAGGAAGAACCGAGGAAGGTGTTATCGATCATCTTAGTGGGAGTGGAAATAAGCTTTCCTTGACCCACTCAATGACCGGTTCTGGGACGTGCCGAACAGGTTTGTGAACATTTTGATCTGGAATTCTAGTCTGTGTCCTTAAGATACCATGTACAACATGACAATAGCTGGTCACCAAGTCCGATTTTACCAGACCATTTGATAGATAGCTACACCCATTGAGCAATGCATGATTGATTTTCATTCTGTAACATTGTTACAATCTAAAACACTTTGTTTCAGATTTGCTGAACAAAAAAATACCTATCTTTGGGGTGAAACTATGTGTTTTTTTTTTTTTTTCATTATGTTTATATACGCCAGCGTCATTTGCAATGACCCAAAGACGCTTACCAGAAGGGGGGGACCTAACTCACCACCACCAGTGTGTAGCACCCACCTTGGGTGGATGTCACGGCAGCCAATCTGGCGCCAGAACGCTCACCACGCACGCAGCTTGAGGTGGGAGAGTGAGGGAACATTGGATGAGTCAGCCAATTGTACAGGGGATTATTAGGGGGCCAGATTCGAATGAGCCTGGTTGGGCCAGACACCGGGAAAACCCCTACTCTTTACGATAAGTGTCCTGGGATCTTTTATGACCTCAGGGGAGTCGTGAGTATGTTCTCTCCTTGGGCCGTCTGGGTACACCCTTACTCCACTAAGGCTCAGTTCAATCATCTTCACTTTGAGCAACTAGCAAAACATGTTACAAATCTGGTCCGACTCTAGGGGAGGTGGGCGGTTGAAGAGTAATGAAGGTGATGACTTCCCCTTCAAAGCCATGGTCAACAAGTTTGGCGTTGCCACCTTGTGTGGTTTTCCAGGCCCAGCAATATTCAGCACCTCAGCCCTAAAGCCATAAAAAGGGCAAAATTTATTTTGAAATACTACCTAAATGATCAAGGAAGCCAACTCGAGCAGCCGCACTAGGACGAGGTATTCTGCCTTCTGGGATGGTTCGGGCTACACATGAGTGCCAGAATGGATGACATAATGGTAGCAGGACAAGCCAACACAGTTCAAGTTAAATAAAGTGATGAACTCCCACATATTTCAGGCTGAGTGGTCCTCACAATGGCCTTCTGTCCTCGGCCACAGGCCTGACACTCTTTGCGTGTCAAATGTGTTATCAGCCACCATAATGTCCTGCCCAGGAGACTGGCATTGGAGTCTCGGCTGCAGAGATTTTCAGTGCCTGCAACCAACGAGAAAAACCCGCACTGCTTGAAACACCCGTCCCTCCAGACTGCGCCTGTGACAGTCGATTTGGATTCATGTTCATGTATCCTGGCTCAAACCACCCCATCTCCTCCTCTTCTGCTGAATTTCTTGTCTTGTCTTATCCTGGGGTCTCTTCGGCTTTATAAAAACAAATCAATTGGGACGTGGATTGGGACGTGGTCACCACCCCAGTGGTCACAATATGTCACTAGGGTCCGGGTTCAAGACCCTAAACCGAGACGTCAAGCTGAGCTGCACTTAGGGAAAGGGTTCATGTCACGTTTATTGCTGGCCAGCATACATAATTGCTCCAGCTACACAGACAATGCCCCAACATGTCGGTGAATCATGTCCAACCGTCATTATTGCACTGCGAGATTCATGCTCCTCGGTTGTAGTTTTAAGCTGAATGTGTATTTCTGTTACCATGGCTTAGGTATCACCTCTGTCAATACGTAGATATGGATTAAAAATTTTATGAGATTCGAAACACAAATACGTTTTTTTGGTTTTAGTCCGAAGCAATATTCGTACTTTCAACTGAGTTTCACACAATAAAGGAAGGAATAGGACCTTGTATAGCCAAATAACAGAGGGAGAACATGTTTGTATGATATTGGTTTAGATATAACAATAAATTATTAAATCTTCAATCCATTACCCTGAACAGGAGAATGGTATAATTGACAGTTTGCAGGCATACATTGCAGGAATTCAGGCCTTCCATAACAGCTGGATTGCCATCTCAAAATAGATAAACCATGAAAATGTTTTAATTTCAATTGAACGTCCACAGAGGCTTGTGGAAAAGGAGGCGTGTTCTAAACAGGGCTTAATCTAATGAAGTCTAGGCTTGAGACGGAGGCTCCTGCTCCTTGGACAGCTTAGACATGGCTCCTTGAGCCTCAAACTCATTGCTATAATGTGTCTGTGGAAAGCCCTTCACTGTGCTGGAGAGGAGAGGTATTAGTCAGCCTGTCTTAGTTCTTCAGTCTTATTTGCTGGCATGGTCGCTCCTGACGCCAAATTACTGAGAATTAGCTGATCGCATCGCACAACAAAAAAAGATGGTACATTTCTGAAAGTATTTCTTATTTTAGAAATTTATTTTAATTTAAAACTGTTATTTTAAGCTAACAATAAACAGTTTGAATTTCTACGTGAGAAAATGGGGAGGTGGGGGAAATGTCATTCCATTACATTTGGGAGAATTTAATTCAGGGAAAATAATTTCAGAAATGAGCTGCGGCTGAAACAGCAGTCCTTATGGGACAGGTGTCCACTTAAAATCTCTTGCAAAGCTGAGACTAATGGATTGCTTTATATTCAGCACATTTGGGGAATGGAAAAGGGATTGGGAGGGCTTAAGCGGTTGAAGCACCCTGGACACAGGCTTCCTGCATAAATATGCCGGTTTAATTTCCACAACTCACACGCTTTGTCAAATGTAACCTTTTTTCTAACTTTGCAATTCAGGACTTTGGCAATATGAAAGTGAAAGTTAGATGTATCATCCATCATACCAACTAATTGAGTACATCATGAGGAGGAAATTCATTCCCTGTGTGGACCTATGATGTTCACTCGGCATCACCATTGGCTGAGTTTGTTCCCAGATCATTTGATGGCAGACAGACACACACACAGATACACACACACTCACCCTCGTGCTCGCGCATTTGGAGATGCACAAACACACACACACACACTTTAACTCCCTCTCTTACACACACACTGCCCTCTGTTGTTTGTGCACACACTGACACACACTTTGTCTTTGTCACACACACACACACACACACACACACACACACACACACACACACACACACACACACACACACACACACACACACACACTTATCTCTCTGTCTTGGACACACACACACAAGCTCACACACACACATTCATATTCAACTAACATCACCTAACTATTCTATGTACACTCTCTCTTGCACGCACACACCTTCATCTTATGCTTTTGCACACACTTACACACACACACAATTTGTCTCTCGCACAAGGACACTTTCTCTCTCCCACACATACACCTCTCTCTCTCTCCCCCTCTCTCTCCTCTCTCTCTCTCTCTCCCCTCTCTCTCTCTCTCTCTCTCTCCGTCTCTCTCTCTCTCTCTCTCTCTCTCTCTCTCTCTCTCTCTCTCTCGCTCTCTCTCATACATACACACACACAGAGACACACAGAGACACACACACACACACACACACACACACACAGTTATAGTATGTGCCGAATAAGAACTACTCCATGGGCCATATTATAATGAATGCTTGGAGAAGTGTAGTCAACAGTGGGTGGCATAAATAGATTTCCACTTTCTCAAAAACATGAAATTCTATTCAATTATTTTCTATGGTAACCATCATTGAGATGGAGGGGGGAGGGGGCTGTGACTCTTGGTTAGCGAGAATGAGCAGCGTGTGCCCATCTGAAGGAGCTGCGGTAACTGTTTCGCTCCGTCACATAAATGCCAAATATCATCTTCTGCACAGCTCAATGTAGTACAGGGCCGCGTACACCTACAGGATAATTACACGGCAGCGGCACTTCACACAAGTGTATGCAATAGACCGAGTGCGCCTTCGCCAGCCGCCATCCGCCATACCATGCAATCAGGCTGGAGACGCCGGTGGTGTAGGTATTTTTACTGACTTATCCCCTCGGTAGCGGTGAGTGGTGCTTGACAGAACCATGTGTAGGACTCCTCCGACTTCCCCGGTCTGTCATGCATATTGGAATGACCAAAAAGAGCAATTCCCCCGATCAGGAAGAGCATTGAACTCTAAACATATAGTGTATTAAATAACACATTCATTCATACGATTATAAATTAACACTATTTATACTTCTATGTTATGTGCATGCATATGCATTATTAAATAAAAAACAATTTTTTTAGTTGCCATAGTGTGTTAACGTCAGGGTGTCATCTAGTGGTGGGGCGGTCTTACTGCAAAGTTTGTCACTAGATGGTTTTACAGAGGCAAGTCACGTGAGAACATTGACCGGTTGTTACTTTCATGTTTCCAATGTTTAAAAGTATATTGGAACAGGGACGGAATATACACCCGTTATTTTCCTTCTGTTTTCAGAGCATGCAGGCCACATTGCCAGTGCTGTAACAAAATCACCTTGAAAGGGCATTTACTGATTCGTGATTCTGATGGCTGCTATTCACTCTTTTGTTTTAACTACCTGGTGCAACATAGGTTATACACTTTGTTTCTAGGTATACACCATTTTGATTGTATCATTTGATTATTCAAAGCATTTGAAAAACCTTGGGATTAAAGTGTCAGCTATAAATGTGGAGAGCTGCATTTCCATCTTCTTTCTTTACCATTGCTAGTTGCAAGGAGTCTGCACATTATGTTGACGTCTGTGGGTATCCTGCTCCAAGGACTGGTTGGATCAGAGTATATATAGTCTTCAATAGGGGTCTCCAGCTTGGTGGTGCTCTGTCTGCTGTAGTAGGGTAAAAAAAATGTCTAATTGTGAACTGGTACTGTGATGTTGTAAGTAGACTGGATCTAACTTTACATTGTTGTATTGGTGTTTTTAAACTAAATCTAGTGTTCTTGTGTTTTAAGTCGACTACAATCTAGGATAGTAGCCTGCTCTGCTTTGGTTTACTGAAGTTAAACGTTGTTATGAGTGAATTGCCCTGTGTCAGGTATGGTCAGTGAGCCTATTGTTGTACTCCACCATATTCTGTTTTGGCCTAGGGTTATGCAAGCTAGGGTTACTTGCACATATGGTTGTGGTGAATTTATATTATAACCATTGTTGGGTTACGAGTCTTTATTCTTAACACAGTTTAGGATCCAGTTTAGGAAGTTACCCTTACAGTAGGAGAGATCACCCATCTTCCCTGATGGAGGTGTGCAATCTGTTCTTGGTTTGTTGAGCCGTCAGTGGAAATAAGTTTATTTTGCCATCCCTGTCAGGGTAATTGAACTACTAATTAACCTGGGGTGTAGTTAATTTAGCACTACTGTTGCCAATTGAGTGATCAGCATGTGGCACTGGTTTGCTAATCCTCCCCCCAGCCCCCCCAAATTGTTATCTCTCTACCCCCTGCTTCACTTAAGTCCTTCCCTTCTTTTATATTTCCGCCGTGAGTGTAACTTACCCGGTCAAATTAAACATTGCTGAACTCTGGCCTACAAGGTGCTCTCTAGGAGTTCTTGGTAGAGTTAGATGGAACTCGGGATCGAACATCCCAGAAGTGGCCCCCTGCTGGTACTCTTCTGTGATATCAACATCCAGACAGAAAAGTCAAAATCTCAACTGTTGTTTCTACTGTCTTCCTTCGATCTCACACTCCCTCCTTCTCCAGTGTTGCAAATTCAACCGCCCTGACGACCTTCTTGCTTACCAATCTCTTCTCACCCCTTCTTCTGCCTCTATCTGTAGATAAAAGCTCCTTCTTTCAATCTTCCTTCTCCAATCCCCCAAAATGTTTTACTATCTTCCCCACCAAGCGTTTTACTTAGCTAATTTTTTAATGCTCCTGATTTCCCTGAAACCTGCTGTCACCACATGTCCAATATCCAACTCTTCATCTCCTACTCTAACTTCCTTTTCACCACTTTCACTCAAATAGATCCTATCCTTGGAGACTTCCCACCTGCCCTCTGGACCCTATCCCTCCTCCCCTTGTATTGCTCCTGATCTCCCAACCATCTCATTAATTAATCCCTTTCGAATACTGGTTGTTGTCTGAATACTCTTAAAGCAGAGTGGACCCTCTTTTAAAGAAAACCACACTCAACCCATTTGATTCCCAACTGTCTGCATATCTCCACCAGAACATCCTCTGGCCACAGCAGTCTGGATTCAGGGCAGACCACCCAACTGAGAGTCACAGAGAAACTCTACAATGCTATAACAGCCTCCCTCTCTTCCGCTGTCATTCTGCTGGACCTTTCAGCGGCCTACGACACAGTGAACCACCAGATACTCCTTGCCACCCTCCAGGAAATGGGAATCTCAGAGTCTCCCTGTTCACATTGTTCCTTGCGGATCACATTTACAGGGTAACGTTGGAATAATCAGGGTCTGACCCTTGTAGTCTCCTTACTAGTGTCCCTAAGGGTTCAGTTCTGGGTTCCATCGTATTCTCTCTGTACGCCAAGTCACTAGGTCATTCACTCACATTGCTTTTTGTTTACCACAGCTATGCAAATGAACCACAAATTCTGTATTTTTTCTACGGTCTAAATTAATAGCACCATAGTTTCATGGTACCTGGCTGGGACTCAGACAGCTGGGTGTGACACTGGATGACCAGCTGTCGCTCACTGCAACATCGCTGTCACCAACCTCCTGCAGGTTCATGCTGTACAACATCAGGAAGATAGTACGTTCCTCATCCCGAGGCTTGCAGGTTTTGGTCCATGATCTTTTCATTTTGCATCTCGACTACTGCAACTCCCTTCCGGTTGGTCTGCCTGCATGCGCCATTCGTACGCTAGCTCATCCAGAATGCAGCAGCCCAGCTGGTCTTCAAGCTACCCAAGTTCTCCCACAGTACACCAATCCTCTGCACCCTGCAGTGGCTGCTCCATACCGAATCCAGTCTGTGGTACTTGCCTACCTTGCTGGTAATGGCTCCGGTCCATCCTACATCAAGGACATGGTCAAACCATACACCCATGTCTGTCCACTACACTCATTGCCAAATGCCTTTCATCTCCCTCACTACAAAGGCCCCAGTTGCCGGTCAACAAAATCTTGATTGTTGTTTTCCTGGCTCAAGGTGGTAGGAGCTCCCCAATGACATCAGGGTAGCTGAAACCCTACCCTAATTCCAATGCAGACTGAAAACTCTTCTATTCAGACAGCTTCTTGGCCAAATTATTTATTTCATCTTTCTCTGAACTTATATAGTTAATATACTCTCATTGTTCTTGCACTTTTTGGATTGTACATTCATTGTTGAATGCACTTAATGCAAGTCGCATCGGAGGAAAGCGCCAGCTAAATAAATGAAATCTATTAACATACCATCATTGTGCGCAAACACACACACACACACACACACACACACACACACACACACACACACACACACACACACACACACACACACACACACACACACACACACACACACACACACACACACACACACACACACAAACACACACCTTTCTATTAACTGCCCTATTTCTTGTTGTGTCTTTAAGAATGAGGGATGGAAGGACAGGTAGGGGGGACTGAGGTGATGCGGTAGCCATTGGATCTCAGACGGGGAGACCATTTACCATGAAACCTCCCTCTAAAATAAAGGAGAGATGGAGAGAGACGCTGTTGACCCGCCTTACCTCGCCTCCTCCACCAATCATGTTTTTCTAAAAGGGTGGAATAATTGGCTGTGAGCTTGACTGCTGAATATGAAACATGAAAGGCATTTGAAACTTTAGAGAGTGAAGTGGGTTATAATTCACATCAACAATTCATCCAGCGCATCATTCAGACTAAATCAACTTAGATATTGAATAGTTTGAATCTATTCAAAGTCATTTGCATGGTCACAGATATAATTACTTATAAATGGAAAAAATTAAATAAAAAACTTCAAAACCGCAATACTGATCAATTGTTGGAGAAAAGTATAATGATATTTCCTAAAATGACTAAATTATATTCACTGAATTCCTAAAGATGACATAATGCACCTATATCTTTCTCACTTACTGTCCAACAAACTACAAGCCATGTAGTAATATGTAGCCATTATACCATTAAATATGTAGCATGTATTACAATTTGTATCTGATTGAAGGCACAGGTATTTGGCTTGAAGTCAATTCATTCGCATACATACACAGACAAACTCAAACTCTCCTACGCCATTATCGGCCTACAAAGATTTCCACACTTATGAAACCTCATCAAAACAAGAAATGGTCATATACAAGACTAATAGTGTATATGAGTTTGAGTGCGAAGCTGACATCGTTTACAGGGGTCAGCATTATTGGTTTATTCCCAAAAACATAAACATCTCAAAATATAAACAGATAATGCAAGTAATCTTTAAATTGTATAGTATTCAATAAAATGTAATGCTGTATTGTTGTTGAAATGAACTTGATGTTGAAGTCCTACATCAGTCATGTACAGTCATCCAGCAGACAGGCAGACGCACCCACACACAAACGCTCACGCAGGCAGACACACACACACACACACACACACACACACACACACACACACACACACACACACACACACACACACACACACACACACACACACACACACACACACACACACACACACTGGAACAATATGTATAAATATATTTTCACAAAAGCCAATATAAATATCAGGAAAAATTGCCTCTAAGTGAATGTTATTGGCTTCCTGCAGTTTTCAAAGCTAATGTTATTGTATAAAAATCAATAGCAGCAGCAGCAGCCGCCGCCGCAGCAGCATTACCATAAGGAAACCCCCTTGACAAATCGTATTAGCAGCCATGGGAGAAGGCCGCCTGCACCACCAGGTCCATGCTGTTATGGTGAACCTGCTTAACCTCTTGATTTTCCGGGTCTGAGTCAAATTAACCTTTGAGACGCACGCTAAACACTTGCTGCCAGTGGAGTCAATACCAACCCAATAGTAATCATTTCATTTCACGGTTCATCAAAGAAAAGCCACTGCATCACCTTACTAATCTCTATCAGACACACCATTTATCCCTGGCACAACAACAGACTTCTTCCCACTGAGGCTGGTGCAGAGGGACACGCCACCATCTGTGCGTGAGTGTGTGTGTTCATGGATCTGTGAATGTGTTCATGTGTGTTTTGTTTGTGTGTGTGTGTGTGTGCGTGTGTGTGTGTCCATGTTTATTTGTGTGTGTGTTTGTGGGTTCGTGTGTGTGTGTGCGTGTGTGCGTGCATGTGTGCGTGCGTGCGTGCGTGTGTATAGTGACGTCTGGTATATACCACACTGGAGTATGTCTTGTGATATTAGATGCATCACAAGAGTAGTAATGTTATCTCATATTACCGTATAAGGCCAAAGGCAGAATGTATCAATGTCAATGACATTCTTCAATTGCCCTTGCAAAACATAACTAAATTCATTAGCAAAAAAAAACCCTCTTGGATTCCATCCTCAGAGTTGGCTAGAGTATGGAGGAGATCTACCTCTTCTGCACCTACATGCACCAGGCTCAAACCCGCCGTGCACATGGAATCAAGCCCTGTAGAACTCAAGTTATTCAAGCTTCTTATGAAGGGTTAATACTGTTTTTCTATTTCCTTATTCATATGAAATTCCTCTTTCCCTGAACTCGCAATGCAATGCGATTCAATCAAGTTGGATGCAAATGGTGGTGTGAAGCAGCCTCGGCGGGCTCCACGACCACCCTCCGAGCTCCCTCTCTCCGTCAGAGATCTCCCCCTTCTCTAGAATCCCTAAGCCTCTGTGTGATACAAACGTAGTGGGGCTCCACTAGCACAGAGCTACGTCAATAAGAGTGTCTTGCTGCGTGTTAACAATGCACCGCTGAGAGGGCAGGGGGGGAGGTGGAGGGGTCGGAGCGGGGGAGAGGGGGAGAGGGGGAGAGGGGGAGAGGGGCAATGGTGCTTTATTGAGCCACATGGCCTGGCCTCAGAATATGGGCCATGGGGGAGTTGCTCGCTGGATTGTTCTTGGGGCGGGTGACATGTATCCTGCCACCATATGAACTGTTTAAACAGCTCAGCAACCCCCCCCCCCCCACACACACACACACACACACACACCTTTTTTATTTTCTGTGTTTGTTGTTTTTATTGTTGTTGTCAGTGTGTCCCCATTCTGTGGTGACAGATGTATCACACACAATGATTCATTCTTGCTCTTGTTTCTCCGCCTCTCTCCGGGATTAGTATTGTTATAGGCGGATTAGTGTTATTTTGTACAGATATATATATTATAAATGTATATATATATATATTTGTATATCGTACCTATCATGCAAGAAAACAATATGGTAGTGTATGATATTTTAATTGTTTTATTAGAAATAGTCAAATAATACTAATGATACTAATAATAATCAGCCATTGCACATTTCTTGATGATAAAGTTAATGTTCTGTAGGAACTTTACTTTTTATTTGTTGGAGGCTATCTGGGTCTTGCAATGCTCGTATAGTATATCATTAGAAAACATTAGAAAGCTGTTGCGTGACCAAACAAAGTCTTGTTATCGCAAAGACAGCATGCTATCGTCTCCTAACAGTACATAGGCCTAGGACAAATCTAGAATAACAAATCTATAAACTATACCGAAACCTGAGGAAATTGTGAAATACAATTGGTGGGAATCATTTTTGTTCGCAGACGATTAATATTTTTTCTAAACCCAGTTAGTTTCTCATCATGCTGTTGATTCACCTATCAAGTACATTTAACACCCATGTCATTGAATTACCACTCCTGAAACATTTGTCTGATGGCTCATATTCCCCTAGTGGCCATCTTGGCTCAATCCTGGTTTCTATTGCGCCGGGGTGGGGGAACTGGATGAGGAATTCCTCATCTTTTCCCCCAGCCAGCTCGCAATAGGAACCAAGATTGAGCCAAGATGGCCACTAGGTGAATAAGGCCCATTGAATAAGAAAACGCTGTTAGTTTTCTTTGTGTCGTGCGCATGACAAAGGCTCGGTTACAAAGTGTACATGCTGAGCCATCCTCCTAAACCACGAAATACAAGCATTGAAGAGTGACCACCAGCCTTGTTTTGAAGCAATCCTCTATGTGTGTCCTGTGTTTTTATGACCCTGCCACACATCAACAGTTACTGTTTAGTAGTTACTACCACAATAAAAAATATGGTTAATTTCACAGCTGACGCCATAAAGAACAATTGGGGGGCCTCTTCTGTGTGTGGACATGTTAATTACAAACAATGGAGACACACTTTTGGTTTCCATTTGAATGGCTAACACAAGTCTGGTTTTGGAGTTACTTGTCATGCAAAGTAAGTGTCGACCCAAAGTGAATTGGTTGAAATTTCTGCGGAGATTCAAGCACCTCAGAGGTTTAGTTTTGTGTTGTCCGAACAACAATAGATACGCGACTTCCCTTCAAGCTGTTGCAGCAGCCTGAATGTGATAAATACCGGTGAATTTGTAGACGCAATTTATCTGCCAAACCAGTGAACTCTTTCTTGTTTGTTTATCAGAATAAATTGTTCAGCTGACAGACACAATCGATGAAGCCTGGCTTCGACTTCTTCAAATTCTGCTGATAAATGAAACAAGGCGGGAACCTTTAATTAAAGCCTGTCTCAGTGTGGGAAGGAGTCCATGTTGCTTGCCACCATTAATCCTGCCATTTATGGGTGGGAGAGAGAAGTAAGATTTCTTGCTGCCTACATCTAATCTTCTGGCTTAGGTACACACAATAATACCCCCCCCCCCTTCCTGCTACTTGAACTTATTCTAATTATCCAGAAGCTAATATCTGAACCGGTTGCATAGATTTATCACATACTTTAAATTACAGAGAGAAGAAAGAGTGAAGAGTCAAAGAGTGGAAGAGAGAGAGAGAGAGAGAGAGAGAGAGAGAGAGAGAGAGAGAGAGAGAGAGAGATACATGATATACCTGCATCCCTGTGAAACCAGTTTTTTTAATAATGCAAAATGGCTAATAACCGAGTAAATATAATATCCTGGTAATAATAATGATGACATTATTCTTAATTATTCTAACCCAACTTTATGTCAATGTGCCTCATATTTCTGGTTAGGAAAATTGTGCCTTAGCCTAGGTTCGGAAAAACTTCTCTAATAGCCAGATAAGGCCCTTCATAAATACCAAGTCTAACAACAGCTAAGGTTATACTGGTTGTCCCTTTAAGCCCTAGGCTCCTGAATACAGAAACAAATTGCACAGTACAGCCACTCTTATCAGCCCCACCATCCAAGGTGCTAGGGACTGTCCAAACACTGAGTTTGGTGTCATGTTCCCCCCCGGCCCAGGAAAGAGCCTGTCTGCTCTAGAGAGGTAAGATATGCCCAACCCAAAGGCTGTTTTGGGACTCATTGTAGTCGATATGGCTCTGCTGCTGTTATTCTTTCACTTCCTTCATTGTAGACTCCATCCTCTTCCCTCATCACTGCCAAAGGAGAAGGTTTCTCAGAGCCATTCTCAGAGGGATGTACAAAACATGGGGCATGCTTATCGCAGGCTTTATCAGAGTATTTTGGGGGCTGCGATTGACAAGCAGACTGTGAGACAAAGTGATAGACGTTTCCTCTCTAATGACCAGTGAGGACAGAGGGTTGTCGATAGCAGGTTCTGGAAGGACGTTCCTAGTTTAGTTCATTGTTTTGACCAGGAGGAATCAATGTGGCGCTCAAGTGGTTTATCACTGGAGCCGTTGACCCAGCGGGCACCTGTGTGAAATGTGAAGTGTCCTTGTAATAGGCCTCCTAATGCCGCCCTACAGCTACCGGTCTTGTTACTTTACTGAGGCAACAGACATTCGATATATATGTATGAAAGGAAGAAAATAATGTCCTGGCTCATTGAGACAGGCACTTCTGTACTGATTAACTAATTGCAAATATATAAATTAATAATTAAACATTATATTGAAATTAAATGGAATAAAAATGAAATACCCAACTTGTCATTATAGTCATTAGTCAAGGTCTTTATAAAATGATATATGACATTTCAATTGATTGGGTTTCAAGATTTGGGTAAGTGTCGTATTACTTGACCAGTTTATGTGTAAAATGGGGAGCTGTACACACTCTTAGCACTTTAAGTTATATTTCCTATGGTCTTCTGAAGATGTTGCTCATTGCTGCTCCAGAGAAATGGCCTGGAATCTGCTGCTTGTGATATTCCACATTAGCTTACTTAAGGTTAAAGGACGAGATGCTTAAAACACCAAAGAATACTACAAATACTAGCACTACTACTACTACCACTACCACTACTTCAAATACTACTATTGCTACTACTGCTACTGCTACTACTACTAAGTAGTAGTAGTCTTCACGCGATTGCGATCCATACGCATATATAGCATGCACGCACACTCACAGCCAGACACAACAACGACGAACACTTTCTAGAGCGGTCTGCAGAATACAGAGCCTGTGTAACATAGTATCTTTAGAATTATATAAACTCTACGTGGACCGTAACCCTGAACCCCCTGCCGAAATAATCTTCCTGCGCGTCTGCATCCATGGCGTTTCTAGTCCTCAGTCCCAACGTAACGGTCGTCTCCTCGGCTATGGAAGCAACAATGTTGCAACCTAGGGAGGGTGCGTCGCTAACGTGTACGCTTGTATTACAGTATCGAAGATAATGTGTTTATCCAAATACTAGTTTTAATGAAGGCGCAATGGAAAATGTCATTGAGTAAAGAGTAGAATTCTAAAACAAATATTAACTTGAGTAAGAGTAAAATTACAGACTTAAAAAAGGAACATGAAAAGTACTTGTAACCCGAAAAAACCACTTTTTTACTAATTTGTGTTACTTGTATCACATTACTACCTACCACTGCTACTACTACTAGTACTTCTTCTACTATCAATAAGAGTAACTGTAACCCACTTTATTTCGGTACGGTTTGACTTTTTCTCCAAGAGATGAAATTGTGTGCTCTCAGAGTCCAGGTAGAGAGGCTTTATAGGGAGATGAAAGGGCCTTCAGAAAGCCCTTCCTGCAGAAATGGGTGATTGAAGAGGAGTAAACCGGCTTGGATGACCCCAATATGTTTTCTCTTTCCTGTTTTACGACTAACCTGCATTCATTTGTGTATTGCATGTGTGTGTTGTGGGTGTGTGGGGGTATTCCTTGTGTGTTTAGTGCATGTGTTTGTGTGTATTTGTGTGCGTGTGCGTGTGTGTGTGTGTGATGCAGGCCAATAGCCCATAATCCGCGGCTCTTCTCTCGAGTGCTCCAGCGTTTGAGTGGCAGGTGTCCCCTCGGTGATGGGCTCAAGCAGATTGAATCCGTCAGGCAGTATTAAGCGATGTCAGAGGTGCCGGCCACCTCTGACAAAACACTCAGTCTTTTATTTCTTTCCTTTTTTTTCAGACCGGGCAGGGGGCGAGGGTGGCTTTTTAGATGTGCATTCAATCAATGAAAGCATTTTTTGTTACTTTAAGACACTGGCGGTGTCGAGAGAAGAATGTGCCCTGATGTGTTGCATTGGACCCTGTGCTGTGCTGCCTCCCCTCAGCAGCCACAGCAGAGCTCTGGATGAGACATGCCCTTTTTTTTTATTTATTTTTACTTTTTTTTATTTACTTTTTATTTGTGAGACAGGTAACATAGACTTGTCCCACAGCGCACCACAACCCCCCTCCCAACCTGACAAACATAGCAAAAATGACAATACAATAATAACAAAGGCACAAAACAAACAAAATAAATTAAATAAATTAAATTAAATTATACATATAATTATACATATAATTATACAAATAAACACACAGAAGCAGACTATATATCATAACAATAACCACAGCATTATCTATACTTTGTTGGTAGGTCAATTATAGAACAGAGCATATAGTTGTTATTTTTTAACACTTCAATTAATGGTTGCTCTGTTTAACTGAGACATCAGTGGAGACCAAAGTTCTTGGAACATTTGTCCTCTATGCTTTTCAAAAGTCAGTTTTTCTAGTGGGAGAAGATGGGCTATCTGATCCTGAAACATTGCAACAGTTGGTGAGGAGTCATTTTTCCACAACAGAAGAATACATTTCTTGGCAAAATATGTCATAATAATTAATAGTCTGTATTTTTTTGAGTCCGTTCGAATATCTGGTAAATCATTTAATAGGTAAACACACGGAGATGCATTGAATTGTATTTCCAAGACTGACTTTGTGAATGAGTGAACCGAGTTCCAAAAATCCTTCAATTTTTCACAGTGCCAAAACATATGCATATATGTCCCCTGTTTGTTTTTACATCTAGGACAGTTCAAGGAGTTTTCTCTGGAGATCTTACGCATTTTTATTGGAGTTAAATAAAATTTCTGGATAAATTTAAAATTGGCTTCTTTGATTTTGTTACTTGTGAAAGGAAAGTGTATTCTGTCAATAATATTTTGCCAGGTGTTTATCAAGTTTCATTGCAAGGTCAGTTTCCCAAATCTTCATCAAAGGTACAAAGGATGATTGACAATCTTTATAGAATATGTTGTATAGTTCACTAATTTTACCTTTGATTGTGGTTGACAGCATTAGTATTTCTTCAATTTCGTAAAGATCAGATCTTAGCATGTTTTCTTTTCTGAGTGACTGTATAACATTCCGCATTTGTAAGTACCTAAAGAAATCTGTATTTGGAATGCCGTATTCTATTCTTAACTCTATAAAGGATTTCAACTGCATATTTCTGTGAAACAAGTCCTTGAATTGCTTTATTCCCAACTGAGCCCATTTTTGTATATTAATCGACGCTAGGACTTTGTCTAGATCTGGGTTACGATACATAGGAGAAAATGTGGAAGCATAATTGGTAATACCACGTTTTTTTGAACTGTCCTTCCAAGCTCGAAGTGTATTAACAATAGTGAAACATTTCACTTATGGTCACTTATGTCCTTTATGTCCTTTATTTATAATAAAATAAAGGTCACTTATGTCCTTTATTTTGTTAAATTGTTTTATAAATATGAGAGAGTCCAAAGGTAAAGGGTCAACTAATTTGGCTTCCATTTTAATCCATTGTGAGTCCTGTCTTCCCAGTGACCATGTCACTACATTTCGTAACTGAGCTGACCAAAAATAATATTGAAAATTGGGAAGACCGAGACCCCCCATGGATTCCGGCTTCATAAGAGTCAGTAGTTTTATCCTGTGCATCTTGTTGCACCAAATAAATTTAGAAATTTGTCTATTTAAAGCATTAAAAAAATCTGTAGATAGGTAACACGGTAACATTTGAAACATAAAATTTAATCTTGGAAGGACGTTCATTTTTATCACATGTATTCTTCCTAATAGTGATAGAGGAAGTGTGGACCATTTACACAGATCGTTTTTTATCTTTTCTACAAGGGGACAGTAATTTTCTTTATACAAGTTCTCCAGCTGCGGTGTAATGCTTATTCCCAAGTATTTAAACCCTTCGGGAGTCCAGTTAAAAGGATATGAGTCGAGCATTGTTTGTGTTGGCATCATGTGCAAGAGACAGGCGTTAGATTTGTTGAAATTTATTTTATATCCTGAATATTTTCCAAATTGTTGAATTTCATTATATAAGTATGTTAACGACTGTTCTGGTTCTTTTATGTATAAAATTATATCATCTGCAAATAAGGATATTTTATGTTCCTCGTTATCGATTTTCAGTCCTTTAATATCATTATTGTCTCGTATACATGATGCCAACAATTCAACTACGATCACAAACAACGAACTTGACAAAGGACACCCTTGTCTTGTTCCTCTTCTTAATACAAAGAAGTCTGACGAAGTCCCATTTGTAATAACAGAGGCTTTGGGGTCATTATAAATTGATTTAATCCACGCTAGAAAATTCTGTCCCATATTGAGTTTTTCAAGAATAGCGAAAAGAAAGCTCCATTCGACACGGTCGTATGCCTTCTCCGCGTCCAGTGCAAGGAGCAGAGAGGGGTTCCGACCAGTGTCAAAATGGTTTATTACAGTGGTTTTCAAACTGTGGGGGGCGCCAGAGTTCTTCAGGGGGGGCGCGACGTGAGAAAAAAATAAACCCGAAGAAAAACCTGAAAGTGGATGATTCAAATCATCAATCGTACTTCAACTGTAGAAGTAACCTAACTAAATCAATTTTCAACCGTTTATCTTCGTGCAAACCATTTAACAAATCTACACACTTGTATCTTCAATAATATCCAAACAGAATTTCGATATAATTTAAAATGTCTTCAGAACCACCGTTTTAGTTTCATACCGCTTCGTTTTCAGCTGTTTTCATTGAAGACGTCTGCCCATTCTGATACACCTACTTCTAGACATCGTAACTCATTCATTTTTCAACCGTTTACCATCGTTCAAACCATTGACCAAATCTACACACTTGTATCTTCAATACTATCCAAACGGAATTTTGATAGCATTTATACTTTTTTCAGAATCACAGTTTTAGTTTCAAACCCGCATCGTTTTCAGTTGCTTATAATGATTTAGGTCACCATAGCAACGCCGGTAAACAAACCCCGCCGAATAGTCGAATCTCTGGACTGAAAAAGCAGATCTGATTCGACTCTGAAAATTCAGAGTCGGGGACCCTGAATGAATCTGTGTAAACTGGCAGTTTACACAGATTAGGATGTTCAAATGTATTTAAAAAGGTTAAGCTAAAACATGCTTAGATAAAGTTGTTAAATTGTGTTAAGAAATGTGTTTAAAAACGCACAAAGATGTTGTAATGTTTCAGAAATATGTTTAAAATGTTTAAAAAATATGTTTAAAAAATATGTTTCAAATGTTTAAAAAATATGTTTCAAATGTTTTAAAATTATGATCAGAGATGTTTAAAATGTGTAAAATAATTAAGATAGCTTTCAAAACACAGGTCTTTAGAAAAAAAAAAAAAGTTTGGGGAGGGGCTCAGCTGAATTTTTTTCTCTGAGGGGGGGCTCACTCTCTCACACTTTGAAAACCCCTGGTTTATTACATTCAAGAGTCTCCTTATGTTGTCAGCAGAATACCTCCCCTTTATAAAACCTGCTTGGTCTGGATTAATTAATTTAGGTAAAATGTCTTCTAACCTTTTTGCTAGTAGTTTAGTTATAATTTTGTAATCATGGTCTAAAAGACTAATAGGTCTATATGACGCGCACTTTAAAGGGTCTTTGCCACTTTTGTGCAATACTGAAATGTATGCCAGATTCATTGATTGAGGGAGTATTCTGTTGCGACAAAAATTATCTATCATTGCCATAAAGATGGGGTGAAGTTCAGTCCAAAACTCTCTGTAAAACTCATTTGAAAAACCGTCTGGTCCTGGGCTTTTATTTGTAGGCATTAAATTAATTGTGGCCTGTACCTCTTCTTTTGTAAATGGTGAATTAAGATATTGTTGGTCTAGTTCAGTCATTTTGGGTAGTTTTTTATTTTGTAAATATTGGTCTAGTTCTTCTTGCGAATGAGAATTTTGAGATTTATAAAGAGTATTATAAAATTCAAAAAAAGCTTGATTAATCTCTTTTGGGTAATACGTTATATTGTCATTGAAATTAATGGCTTTTATGGTTCTTTCCGTTTGTTCTTTCTTTAATTGATGAGCCAATAATTTGCTTGGTTTGTTGCCAAATTCGTAATGCTTTTGTCTAACATAGTTCATTTGTGTTGTAATTTCGTTTGACATGTTAAGGTTTATTTTTGCTCTGGCCACAATTAATTGTCTCCAATTGTCCTCTGTAGGTGTTGCCTTATGAAGTGCTTCACATCTCTTTAATTCTCTCTCAAGTTCTTGTGTTTGCATTCTTTTTACTCGATTTTTAAATGAGCCATATGAAATGATTAGTCCTCTGAAAGTAGCCTTTGCCGCTTCCCAGATGATATTGGGGTCTATGAGGGGGTCATTGTTTTCCCGTATGTAATTTATAATCCATGTTCGCATATTTGATTTAAATCTTTCGTCTTGTAGTAATGAATTATCAAATCTCCATTTTTTGAAGAATGGCTTGTTCCCCTCGATCTGAATGGTCAAGCAAACTCTAGCGTGATCTGATAAGACTATAGGACTAATTTCACACTCTTTTATCATGTGCATGTGTTTTGAATAAACAAAAGCGTAGTCCAATCTAGAATATGAATTATAAACATTTGAAAAAAAGCTATAGTCTTTGATACCTTGATGTAGTTCACGCCAGACGTTAGGGCTGGGCGATATGGACCAAAAGTCATATCTCGATATCTTCAAGCAGAATATCGATATAAGATAAATATCAATATTTTTCGAGGGGGGGGGGGGGGGGGGGGGGGTTGCTCCGTGCGCAGATTTGATATGACTATTTCTACCGTTCGGAATTGAATACAGTTTGATGGTTGAATAAACCGTGGACTAGACACTGCATCCGCCTCGTATTAGAGAACATTATAATATATAACATCACGGCCAAAAGCTTTGTGCGCCTCCGAAATATTATGAACCGTAACGACTGCGTGGGGGGGGCGGACATGACATGCTATTTTATGTATTCTTTAATATAGGTATTAGTGGGCAACTAACACAGTATTCAAAGACGTTCCCGAAATTCTGCCGTGCAGCCACGGTAGAACACACGGGAGGCATGTCGCAGTTCAGTTACAGTTTGATGGTTGAATAAACCGTGGACTAGACACTGCCTCCGCCTCGTATTTGAGAACATTATAATATATAATATCACGGCCAAAAGCTGTATGCACCTCCGGAATATTATGGACAGAATTGCAACCCTTTGGTTGCGACAGTTTTTAAGCACACTCCACAAATTACGTGATTTTGTAATTCGTCAGACAACTTATATCCAAACCATTTCCATACTATGGAGCCGTTGGAATTTCGCTTGCAAACAAGCTCCTCGGAGCTGCATGCGCAGGCGGACTCCATAGCTGTGTTCGAAATCGTTCCCTATCACGGATATAGTGCACTATATAGGGTGCTCGCCATTTTGTAGTGGTGTTCGAATTCTCAGTGGTTAATTTCATGCACAATATAATGCACTTAAAATACCCAATGAATAGTGAACGATTTCGAACACGGCTCATGTTTCAAAAAGTGACGTGAGTCAGTGGAGGGGGGGGGGGGGGGGGGGCAGGCAGAGACTGTGTGAGCCGGAGGCAGAGCGGGAGAGACATAAGCAGAGTTACGAAATAGCAGGCGGCAGGCGCGGTTCGAAACTGGTGTTATTTGGAACAAATTTGCTGTAATTTCAACGTAAATTAAATTATATCGATATTGACGATATGGTCTCGTTTCATATCGCGTTTGAAAAAATATCGATATATTTTAAATATCGATATATCGCCCAGCCCTACCAGACGTCAATTAAACCACTTTCTGCACATAACCCCTGAAGAATCTTCGAGGACCTTGAGCATAGTTTGTGGTTTGGTTGGATTTGTCCAAAGCTGTCAATGTTACATTAAAATCTCCTGCCATCACCCCAAATCCTTTACAGTTTTCATTGAAAAGCAACACCATATCAGACATGAATGTGGGTTCGTCTGCATTGGGAGCATAAACATTCAAAAAAGTAATGGGTGTTCCCCAAATGCAGCCTGAAACCAGGACAAACCATCCATTTGGGTCTGTAATAATTTTTTCCAGATTAAATGGTATTGCCTTGTTAATCAAAATAGCGGTTCCTCTGCTATTACTTTTATATGATGAAAAATAGACCTGGCCCACCCAATCCATTTTTAATTTAGCATGTTCAGTATCTGATAAATGTGTTTCTTGTAAAAATGCCACGTCTACTTTGTTTTTTTTTAGAATAGATAACATTTTTTTTCTTTTGATAGGATTCCCAATGCCTTTAATGTTCCATGAGTCTATTTTCATATCTGACATGATGGTTGGTGAGGTCCATACAAACTATCTGCAATTATATACATTTGTCCTATAGGTACTGTTGCTGCTTTTATTAAACATAAAACAAAAGAATAAAAACAAAAAACACAATTTACACAAAATACATTAACCCACCCCAGCCATGGTATTATAATCCATGACATCTACCCCTTTACTCTTAATGGGCCAGAGAAAAACAAGAACAGGCTAAATCAAACAAAGAAAAAAAAAAAAAAGAAGAATCGAATCCTTCTTGTATTGGCCCCTGGAACTCTTGTCTTCAGTGAAATCATATCCCCTTCTTTTCCCTACCCCCCCCGCCCCCTTGCTACTACTGCTCATTATGCTGTTATTCTATATTTGATCACTGATGTCTGGATGTTCCTTAAAGGGCAATTCCGGTAGTCGGAACACTGAGCCCCCCCTCCGGTCCGCCCAGGACGAAACAGAGCGGGCGACACCGAAACCTGGACCGCCAGTCCCCCGGGCACCCGGCCCACCCAGAATCGCCCCCGCCCGCCCCACGATGGCCGTCCACGCGGGCACACACAAACCCGGCAACCCAGCAAACCCAGCAGGGCCGCCGGGCCGTCAGGGCCGCCGGGCCGTCAGGTCCGCATACGCCCACACAGACAGCCACCGCGAAGCAGGTAGGGGCGACCCAAAACGAGCCAAACACCCGAGAAAGGACCAACAGCCCAAATCCCGGCGCCACCCACTCCACCTCAAACAAACCAGAAAGGGGGCCCAATGCTCAAAACACCGGAACCGTCCCCCAATTTGTTGAGTGGATAGGAGAATTGCTTATTTCAGAAATAACTTTCACAAAAGTTATCCTCTCCCAATACATGTTTAACATCCAGTCATTGCCTTTGTCTGTTATTTGAAATAAAAAACGAGTTTTCAACAGTCTTAATGTGGGGGTATAAAAAAAAAAAAAAACTCATCTTCTTACCTCTACTCTGGATTGTGAATTTAAGACTAAACTCACTCCAGCCCGTCGGCAAATGATCCTGCTTCTTTTGGATCATCGAACAGGACAATCCTGTTTTCGTGTAGGATACGAAGTCGGTGGGGGTATGCAAACCCTCGGAAGATGCCTTTTGCGATGCAGATCTTGATCACTCGGTCGAATTCTCTGCGTTTTCGCCGCACCTCTGCGGTCAGATCCTGGCGAATCGTGAGTTTGTTTCCCCCCTCGGTGATTGTCATCTTCTTTGCCGCTTGTAGAACAACTTCTTTGTCCACGAGCCGTAGAAAACGGATTAGTACTGGTCTTGGATGTTTTCCTGTATACGTTTGTGCTTGCGCTGGGCGAAACACTTGTTCCAGTTCGAGGGGTCGCTCCAAGGAAAGTTTTAACCAGCTGGGTATCTTGTGCTGAATATATTCAGAAAGATTTTGGTCTCTCTCCGAATCTTCAGCCAGTCCTAGCAGAACCAGGTGCTTTCTTTTCCCCCTGTTCTCGATTTCGTCCGTTTTAATTTCCACTGTTTTTAACAGCTTTTCGGCTCGGTGTAGTTCTCGCTGGGTTGTTTGCAGCGTGTCTTCCAGCGTGGAGATCCTCTGTTCTGCTTCGTGCAATTGCCGCTCCTGTTTCCCCACTGCTTTGTCTGTTTTAGCCAAGCCTGCTTTGATCGACGAGACTTGGCTGGTTACTTTTTCCAGACGAGCATCAATGCCGTCCAAGCGGCCCATTATTTCAGAGCGTTGGTATTTTAATTCAGACATGATATCAGCTAGAGTAAGTTCAGCATCTTCCTCTTCAATTGTTGGGTCTTCGGCGGCGGCGCATGGTTTCCCTCGCTGGTTCTTGCTTTCTCTTGTATTTGGCATGTTTTAATTGTTGTGTTTAATTTTAAGTACGTGGTTGAAGTTGTCCTTGGTAGAGGTAAATATATATACTAATCACTGAGACATTGCAGAGCTCTTAGATCAGGCAGCCATCTTGTTTCCCACCAACCACCTGAGACATGCCCTTTAACCTGCAGGCCCCACAGCCACGTGCTGCCTCCCCTCAGCAGCCACAGCAGAGCTCTGGAGGAGACTGGTCCTTTAACCTGCAGGCCCCACAGCCACGCCGGGTGACTATATGGGCCTGATCAACTATTTCATAGGCAGGATTAAAGAGCTTTGATTTGCAAAACACACAGCTTTCCTATTTGGTACATCTGCGATATTACAGTTTTTGCCAATTGCTTGAACACTATAACATGCTTAGACCAAAGTAGCACAACTTGAAGTTTTTGTTACTATACCTTAAACCAGGGGTGAGCAATTATTTTTCCCAGGGGGCCAAATGAGCAACTGAAAATATTTTGGAGGGCCGGGCCAAAATGCCGAACTCAATTATGCATAATATACATTTTATTTCTATATAAAAAGCAGCAAATGGCATTGTTTTGACCGCTGGTAAGAGTGTATGTTATTATTTGGCAATTAAAACTTGTGGTTAGCTTTCAAAAATATAATTTATTCAAATAGAATTTCCAAACCGATTAACAAAATGTGAAACATTTGACTCATTTTCAGTCACATTAATAACAAAGGGCATTTTGAGTTTCATATATTATTGAAACAAGGATTTTCTTAACTTTCTAAAGACATCACATCATCTTTGTAGCCAAAATAAACAAGACATGTCACTGAACTGTGTAACTGTAAAGAAAAGTGTCCCAGTTTTTGCCTATATTAAACATTGAATGCTTTCAGAACTGTGCAAAAAAAAAGGGTGTCAAGTGTCCCATTTCACTTATATCTTTCCACATTTTAGTGTTCTTCAGTGCTTTTTTTTTTCATTCAGTGTGAGAAATCCAGTCTCTGTTGAGCTTTAACAAGTCCATCAAAGTCAGGTTGAATGTCTGAGGTGGAGATGCGAAGCACAGCTGACAGATGTTCATCAGTGAGAGAGGATCTGTACCTGGATTTGGTAAACTTCATGACAGAGAATGTCTGTTCACATATGCAGGTGGATCCAAAGAGAACCAACATCTTCTGAGCATGTCTCCTCATGTTTGGAAAGTTCTCCTCCTTGAGAGCAGAGTCGAACTCTAGCAGTGATGCTGACTTAAAGTGCTCTTTCAGTAGTGAATCAGACTGCAGGTCATGAGTTCAAGCTGAACATCAGTGGGTGCACTATCAACACTGCAGGTAAAGGGAGAGGAAACCAGCTGCATTTCATCCTCAACCTTTTTGAAATCTTGAAAACGCCTTGAAAATTCATCATGCAGTACTCTTAAAATGGATGAGTACCTGTGCCGGTGATCAGCTGATGGTTTGACTTCTTGCAGGGTTTTCATTTGTTTGAGATTGTTGCTGCCTAGTTGCCTTGAAATTAATTGCAACTTTGTCATGAAGGCTTTCACATGGCCATGCATTTCATGAGCAAAAAGGCCCTTGCCCTGCAGTTGTGTGTTCAGTTTATTCATCATTGCAGCCACATCAACAGCAAATGTTAAATCTGCCATCCAGTCCTTATCAGACAGCTCTGGGATGGTTTTGCCTTTCATCTCACAAAACTCTTTTATCTCTGATTTCAGATCCCAAAACCTTTTTAGCACTTTGCCCAGGCTGAGCCATCTGACAGCTGTGTGGTACCTGACATCACCATGTTCGCTCTCTTGCTCCTCCAATAGTGAAACAAACTGCCTGTGATTTAATGCTCACACTGATGAAATTAACTGTTGTAGCAACAACATCAACCACATGGCTAAGTTTTAGCACTGACTTGCACAGCGCTTGCTGATGAATAATACAATGTATAAACACCAATTTCTGCTCTGCGTTGAGTTCACTCACTTTATCTTGCATTCTTTTCAAAAGCCCAACATTTTTCCCAGTCAAATTCGGACATCCATCCGTAGTGACACCTGCAAGTCTGTCCCATTCGAGTCCCAGTTTGTCCATGCATGTGTTTACCTCGGTGAACAGATCATTCCCCGTTGTGGTTCCTTTCATTGGCCGCCCTGCTGCCAGCTCCTCCGTAAGCTTGAAGTCGCACGTTCCCGGAGAAATATGAGCAGCTGGTCTGTGTCACGGACGTCACAGCTCTCATCCAAAGCCAAAGAAAAAAAGTCGAGGCTTCCCACTTCACTTTGCAGCTGAAACTCCAGATTATCTGCTATGTCCTCCACCCTTCTCGTCACGGTGCGGCGGCAGAGCGGGATGTTTTCAAACACTTCTTTTTTCTCTGGGCATAGCAGTGCTTCAGACTCGACCATGCACTCTTTCACAAACTCCCCCACCGAGAATGGCTTACTGTTCTGGGCGATTTTGTGGGCTATCACAAAGCTGGTTCTGGTCGCTGCATCTCTGGCTGCATGCAGCTTTGTAAAGCCGCCTTGTTGTTTTTAAACTTTGCTAGTAAATCCGTGGATGTCCGCGCTCGTTCGGCATACTTTTTCGGCAGGTTTCGTCTCGTAATGCCGTTTCAAATTGTAGCCTACTCTTTAAACACGGCGACATGCTCCCCCCAAACCAAACACACAGGTTAACCCTTGACTTTAGTAAAGAAAAAATTAGTAGTCCATATTTGTTTAAAAGTTCTGCATTCGGCATCCACTTTCCTCTTTTTGGCATGAGCCGACATTTTCGCATTTTTCCCGGGTGACAAGGAAGGTAACAGTTCAGGGGTGACACGGAAGGAAGACAGGTTGTCAATCAGACGCATTTCACGTGCACAGTTGACGTGCATGATTGAGTGCACTGTGAGAATAAATGGGCTAAAAGCAATGCAGTTTTAGTCCACCCATAAGATAATTAGAAAATATGTTTTATTTTCTAATTATCATGTAATCTTTCGCGGGCCCAGGTCTGCCTTAAACACATGTAACCATACCTTAAAGGAACCCTCCACCCATTTGCATTAAGCTTTGCATTGTTAGAAACCCAGTCATACTTTTGAATGGTCATGCAACACTATCTCATTTTCCTCTGAGACGGGAGAAATCCGTATTTACCTCTTACACTTCCTTCTGGCAAAGACACAAAAATCGTCATTTTGCGTCATTGCCAGAAGGAAATACAAGAGGGGGGATTTCTATTGAGACTACAAGCACTAGTCCCACCCTTTCAAACCCGCCCATAGGGGGTGGGACCTAATGTGCTAACAGACCTATCACAGATCAGTGCCAGTGCGTTAGACTTCACCTGCAGAAAACATGGCCGAAGGTACTGAATACGCAGACGGACACGATATGGAGGATTGGGATTTTGAAGAAGTTTTGGTAGAAACGGATGTTCGTGGCTACCTTTATGAGCCACAATATAGCGACGAGCAGCTGAGGGCTATGGAGTAACAGGAGGTGGCTGAAGCTGCCGCCGCTAAAGCCGAGGCAGACGACCTGCCTGCCACAGACGAGGAGCCCGCAATGGCTCGAGCTGGGGCGGATTGGTGGTGCCTGTTCTCTCACTGTGCGCCAATGGACACAGAACAAGAGTCTGTCTGTCTACAATAGTTTTGAGTCCCGGGGAACGTGAAGATGAAGCTATCCGAAAGTAGATCTTATTGGCAGATCATAGGCTACGTTACGTTAGCTTGAAGTCTGTGTAATGCTGTATAGGCTACTCAAGGCATAATTTATTTTTTATTATCTTTGCTAATGTTGTTCTCTCTCTTTCTTAGAAAGTATCGGCTTCCTGTGTTGTCCAGGCCGTCAGAGCTAACTACCCAGCACAAGGCGGGCAGTACCGTGGCTACCAGGAGACAATAGATCAGGGGTGCCCAACCAGTCGATCGCGGTCTACCAGTAGATCGCCGACAGATCCCAAGTCGATCGCGAGGGGTGAAGAAAAAAAAAAAAAAAAGTTTTTTTTTTTTTTTTTTAATAAAATTAAATTTGCGCGGGACATATACGCGCGGTAGCGCATGTGCTGTTAACAGCAGTTGAAAGCCGTCAACAGTAGTTACACACTCCTAAACGTTGGCACGGCTGAGGGGAAACAAGCTAAGACCTACCATTTTCACCCTGAGTGGGAGGAAGATTATTGATTATCGTTGAGAAGGTGCCGTGCGCAGACGGAATGAAACCCCCACTGAAGTCCGTGTAGGTTCACGATACAACCCCCCCCCCCACCCCCCCCCCGTCAACAATTGTTCTCTACCCCCCCCCCCCCACCCCCCCCCCCCCTCCGCTTTGAAGGTAGGTTTGCTGGTAGATCTCGGGAGGTTGGCTACTTGAAAAGTAGATCTTGGGTCAAAAAAGGTTGGGCACCCCTGCAATAGATGCTCAAGATGAGCTGTGACTATTTTGACTCTAGCAAACGCACACTTCACGTTTTATTTTTGTAAATAGTTCATATTTTTTCATTAATCAAACTTCAAATTCATGTTGGTGGTTGTGATTTGTTTACTAACCCAAGTGCTGTTATACTAAAGTAAGCCTACTGTATAAGACAAACACTTACTTTAACTGGGGAGAAAAGGAGGAAGGCCGAGCTCTATCAGCCTATCAATAAAATATATTAGTTGTAATTTGGGGCGGATTCAAATGATGTATTTTAGATATTATATATATAGCCTATTTGTTTTTGTTAAATGACAGTAAGCCTAATAAGGTATATTATGCAGAAAGTTATTTGTTATAGAGTGATATATTAGTTGTAATTTGGGGCGTATTCAAATAATGTATTTTAGATATTATATATAGCCTGTTTGTTTTGTTAAATGTCATTAAGCCTAATAACGTATGTTATGTACAAAGTTCTTCGTTATAGAGTGATATACGTTAATATAAGTGCAATAATTAGAGGTAATTGACACAGTGGTAAAAGCGGTAGTGACGCTAGGTTAGTAATCAAGAAGGCGGTTGTTAGATTCCTCGCGGTCAGATATATTTCTTCTCTTTTAGTCAAACTTACTGACGCAATCGGTCTCTTTCATTTTAAATTTTTTGTATGATTTAGTACGATCGTATGATAATCATACGACGTAATGACGGGCTGCGACACCTGGCTGGTATCGGCTGGCTGGCTGCGACGACAGGCCAGCCGGCTGGCCGCTGGCCGCTGGCTCTGGCAGGCTGACCGACTGGCAAATAGGTTGCAACCAACCAGAGGTATGGCTGAATGGGTGACCTGTGGCAGCCAGCCATTGTCAACATGGCTGCTACCATAACAAAAAGCCTATGTTATCAGTTAACATCTCATTGAACAGAATAAATATACGTCCCTCAGTGTAATAAAAACGTACACACAATAATAGCTTACACATTGATAGACCAATAGGCCTTTTTATAATATAGATAAATAAATAGGCCTATTGGTCTATCCATCTATATTTAATTCATTTTAAATGAACTTTGTAATACAGTGATGTGTACAAATTTGTATTGATTATATTTATAGCCTATTGATTTGTTAAATGTGTGTAACAGTGTTAAGTGTACAGCTATAAGTGTTACAGTGTTTAATATAAAAGCCACAGTGGTGCAAGTGGTAGTGATGCTATTGTTTTAATCAAGGGGTTGTGTGATTGATTCTCTCCACGGTCAGATCGATTGTTGCTCTTTAGTCCAACTTCGGCCTCTTTCATTTTCACATTTTAGTATGATTTAGTACTATTGTATGATAATTATACAACGTAATGACGGGCTGTGACACTGGCTGGTGTTGGCTGGCTGGCTGCGACGACAGGCCAGCCGGCTGGCCGCTGGCTGCCACTGGCCACTGGCCACTGGCCGCTGGCTCTGGCAGGCTGACCGACTAGGTTGCGACCATAAAAGTGTCGCGACCCTTTTTGCGGCAAATAGGTCGCAACCAACCATATGGCTGAATGAGCGACCTGTGGCAGCCAGCCATTGTCAACATGGCTGTTACCACAACCAAAAGCCTATGTTATCAGTTAACATCTCATTGAACAGAATAAATAGACGTCCGTCAGTATAATAAAAACATAGGCCTACCTAAAATAATATATTAGTTAGATAGGCCACGATAGGCCTGTGTATTATAATTAGTAATACAATGATGGATTATATATTAATAGTTGATTAACAATTGTATGACAGTTTACAGTTGTTTTGTCTTCTGTGTTGATGTGGCCACTGATACAATTGGCCACTCCTACATAATGAGCATTTCAATGCCTGAAAAATCAGCCCCCTCCCCTCAATTGAGCCAGCAATTGTCCCAGTTGAGCCAGCCAAAGTTGAGGGCTTCTTGACACCTTCACGCCTTAAAATTACTGAGGAAGGGGGGGAATGAGGGATAGTTTTTATAATGTTTTTATAATGTTTATCCTTCAGGGGCCGTATTCACAAAGCATTTTATCTTACCGCTAGGAGTGCTCCTAACTCGCGCTAAAACATTTTACGTAGGAGTTTATTATCATACGATCGTAGGAGTTTTTTCTTAAAAGTTATTCACAAAGCCGCTGAGACCTAGGCCTACTCTTACCAAGGATAAATCACAAAGAGTGAAGAGTGACGCGCCGTTGCTATGGATTACGTCAATTCTGGTGCACGAGTTTAGAAGCGGTCAGTTCGGTGATTGGTTGTTCAGACGAGCCCACTGAATCACCGAAAAACAAGGAAATAGCCTAGGCTAGAAATTAATTCCTATTAAGTAGTTATAGTGCAGTTAGCAGAATACACGCATGATGACAAATGTGTGCAGACCACGATAATGACGTTGTAGCCTGCACGTTCAAGAGAGAGAGAAAGCAAACAATAAAAAAACGTACAATTTAAAAGAAAATAAATGTTATGAACTACCCAAGTGTTGACTAAAATGTGTTTTCAAAGTGATCCCTAAATGCCTGTCCACTCATCATCATCATCGTCTGGCTGTGGAATGTTCCTCCGCTTGCAGAGGTTGTGTAGAATGGCACATACAGTGATTACTGTGCTTGCCCTCTCTGGGGTGAGGCGTATTTCGCCGTGGAGGACATGAAACCGATGTTTCATCTGCCCAATTCCTCTCTCCACAACATTTCGTGTATGTTTGTGTGCTCTAGCATATATGGAAGAAATCCGTAAACAATAATAAATATGGATTCAACAAATAAAAGGCGTCAAAGAGCCAATACGATGTGTTTTACGCATAGGACTAAGCGTAATCTGCGTAATCATTTGCATGTTATAGGCCTACTTTAACTGTGCTCCCGGTTGTGGATTGAGGTAGGGTGTCTAGAGCCACGTCTTGCATGGATAGTCACTGTCACCCAGCAAGTGACACCCAACTGGTACGTCTCAAAAAGCTGCCTCAGACCGCTCACCATCAAAATGCGCGAATCATGGGTAGCTGAAGATCCAGGCCACTTTGCAACAACATCCAGTAGGCTATGTTAAAATTTGCATCAAAAACAACC
>NC_079417.1:25834722-25867222 GCF_026213295.1 Gadus chalcogrammus | reverse complement strand
CAACCCAGTCTCACGGAAATACGTGACACTGTCGCGTCATTTAATCTTTTCATTCGTCATCTGGGAAACGTGATTTCAATTTCTTCGTGCCAAAAAGCACAAATTTCTAACAATATGACAGCTTTTCTACTTTCACCTTTGATTCTGAGAAATTGTGACAATTCACGGATACATTTAATGCAGGTGCGCTGCTCTGTAGGCAAACCGCAACAGAAAAGTATAGCTGCTTCATCTCTTCTTTTTAGAATGAGTTTGAAATTTGTGCTTTTGGCATGAAAAAATTGAAATTACGTGTCCGACTCCCAGATCACGAATGAATGGATTCAATGTCGTGACGTGACAGTGTCACGTATTTCCATGAGACTGGGTTGGCACGTGACCTGATGTGGCAATCGAGTGGGGTTTGGATGCAGAGAAAATATGCAGGAGTTTATGTGCACAAAGAATATGTATGCAGCAAATGACACAATGCTTACTCTTTACCAACAGCTATATGTCTCGACTGGCAGTCAACGTATGAGCCCTGAAATGAAAAAGTTTAACAAAGTAAATTCATTAATATATTGTTAGACTTAAGGAGACAGACAGAAAGAGAGAGAGAGAGAGAGAGAGAGAGAGAGAGAGAGAGAGAGAGAGAGAGAGAGAGAGAGAGAGAAAGAGGGAGAGAGAGAGAGAGAGAGAGAGAGAGAGAGAGAGAGACAGACAGACAGACAGACAGACAGACAGACAGACAGACAGACAGACAGACAGACAGACAGACAGACAGACAGACAGACAGACAGACAGACAAGCATGCTTACTTTGGATTATTAAAAAAAACATAAACTAGGCGGCCAATTTTTTTTTCTTCTTTACCGTATTACCATTCAAGGAATCCATATTTAGGAATCCATTTTGAAACCTGTGTGTGGAATTATTAGGATATCAATAACCTAAGAAAGTGTAGGTGGGCAGCAAAAAAAGATTATATTGTTTCAATATCGATCCACTACATTATTCTTAAGTTACTCCTTCGAGGAGACCGAGAGCCAAATGATCACAAAATAGTATTATGTTCAGAGCCATTTTAAGACCTTCTCAATCGCATCGAGCAAGTGGACGAAAATGATGCATTTATGGTTTTTAAGTGGAGCGCTGAGCCCACACAGTTACTCAACGCATCCCTGGATCTGAGACGTATATACACATGCATATTATATGCATGTATATTCTGGGCTCACACAAGTCTAGGATTACAGTCGTAAATACATTTTTGACCATTAACCAATCGGTAAAAACAAACCAAAAACCTTCACCTAACATACATATTATCATTGTAAATTCAATCATTTATGGATGCCAACATATGATAATAAGAATGTTAATAACAAGAGCTGTTATTTAACACTTGATGGCATGTTTAAGACTTTAGCATTATGGTACCTGTGTCCATTGCTTATAGTACTAGTATACAGCCTAAAACACCGCAAGAACATTGCAAAAAAAAGTGTTTCTGAGTCAAACCCCTGTTGTCACATGGGAATTCAACTAATATCTGATACTTATGGTTGATGCTACAGCAATGTGAAGACAAACTCTCCTATTCCACCCCATTATAACTACAGAAATGGAGTTAAGCCACGGCAAAGTGAAATACTACACAAAACAGTAAAGTAGGACCTGGTACATTAACAATAGACGTTTTATAATGATATCAAAGTGTTGAAGGCTGTGTAAGTCTTAGCAATGATGCACAGTAAATTACACTTAGGAGCAACCAACAAAGGCACCACGAGACCTGAGGCCACTGGGAACATAAAATGAAGTTGTTAAAATTATTTGATACAAGGAATAAGTTGTTGTAATCATGGACGTCCCTCATTGGTTCCAATCACAATGTATTTTGAGTTCCTAAATAAGCCTACTGCAGAGAATACGCTCTGGAAAGAGATGCTTTGTTTGTGTTACTAGTTATTCAGAAACATGAACTCTATGATGTTGTTTATACGTGACATTACATCAAGCAAAGTCCCCCAACTCTAATTGATGCTCAGATTCCTATTGGCCGGTTTTGTTTGGATATCTGTTTGTCAATATGACCAAAAACAAGTAATATGACTAGTCCAGCTGGTATAGCGCACCTATTGACCTTTTTTTTTAATAGTTTTGTCATGCATTTTGATAATATTTCTAGAGAGAAATTTGGATTTCATTTTCATTTTCATTCAGTTATGAATATGATGTTTAGTTTGTAGGTTAATGTAATGCTATTTTCCGGCTTTTAAAGGACACTTTCTTTTAGGCCAGAGCCCCACATTAATAGTCTGACATGTCCTTGCGTTCCTAACAACACGTTTTTCACTTTCGTCACTGAATAAACCTGTATGTCCTTTATTTGATTAGTTTATGTCTAATATTGTGAATTTGTGAGTATTTTCTGGGTGGAAGTAGTCAGGGCATGGGCGTAGTCGGGCTATAGCCTTAAATTCTTAGCCACCTGTGTAAGCTGCATCATTTTATAATCACTGATGGTGAATTAAGTCCCAATATGTGCACATGACTAAATGTGCACATATGTGTGTTTAAGCCCATGGCATCAAAATGTCACTGCAGCCAGGTACCCAAAGTTGGTATTCCTCTGAAAGCTGTGTAATTACCAAGCCGCTGAGCTATCCACCAGTGCTCAGCGGCCAAGCCTGGTATTGCAGCTATTTTAGCGGGCTTTGGACGGGTCCCTCAATTCATGGAGGTCCGGAAGTTGATGTCGCCGTTCACTCCAATACAAGTGGGGAACAGGAATGTGTCTCCGCAAAAAATGTCTGAATATCAATTAAAGGCTCATAATTATCTTTTTACCATGTACTAATAAAATGTATGTTTTCTCTTTTCAATACGCCTCCTCAAGCGTTTTATTAGCCGTTGTTTGCAGGAGAAGGAGAGGTGGCCGCTGAAAGGAGTCGTAGTGGAACAAATGTTGTTTCGGCCAGGCATCCGGCTCAGTGCACGGCTCCGTTAACCTCTCGTGCTCAAGTGGTAATTATAATTTTTGTTTTACAGTTTTTTTCAATTGCTTGAACACATTTTGGAAAATTTGGCTCGTTGTGTCAAAACTCAACACACAAGCAAATAAGACACAACACCATGAGTAAACCATTCACATCTATGTCAAATTGAAACTCGGCTATCGAAACCTAACAATTCTTTGTAAAAATGGCACTCTGATGTCAAAAACACACTTGCATCATATGAATACACTTTCAGATCAGCAGCAACCCACTGGTCTACTTTATATAAAACACTGCAGTCTTTCATGTTCACTGTTTTTATTCAGTTCCACAGAGGGCACGTTTTCACCACAACCAAAATAAATACTAAATACTGTACATTGCAGTACTGTACATTACAGTGCAGTAAATACAGTTTGAGCAAAAATAAATAAATAAACCCTACTGTACTGTGAACACAGAAAAACATGGCAATTGTGCATGGGTGGGCTTATGGATCCTGCCGTCTGTTGGGGTCTGGCCATAGGATCTCATCAACATCACAAGCAATATTTTTTTCCGCTAAGCATCGGGGAAAATATTGCCTTGTGTGCCTAATCCATCCATGGATTGACCTATGTTGATGTCTCCGCAGGCCTGTTCCATTGCCTGCAGAAGAGGCATGCGAGCATGAGGTTGGCGGTCATATACCCACCATCTCCAAGCCGAAAATAATTCTTCTATGGGGTTTAGAAATGGTGTGTAAGGGGGCAAGCAAAGAACTTCAAATTGATGATGGTTGGTGAACTAGTTGCGTACCAGAGCAGCCCGATAGAAACTACCATTATCCCAGACAACAACAAACCTGGGCTGCCCTGGTCTGTCCTGTACAGCTGCATCGTGAAGTGCATCCAGAATTGTTATTATATGTTCGGTATTGAAGGGATCTAGTTTTGCTTGATGGTGCAGTAGCCCTTGAAGGCTTATGGCAGCACACAATGAGATATTTCCCCCGCGCTGCCCCGGGACTTGCACAATTGCCCTTTGGCCAATTATGTTACGACCCCGTCGTCTTGTTTTGCGGGGGGTTGAATCCAGCCTCATCAATGTAAATAAATTCATGAGGCTGTGCAGCTCCATCCATCTCCAAGATGCGCTGTAACAAAACAAAATACATGCAATACATAGTTTAGATGGCATTACTCAAAACACTCAACTACAGTACTACACATACAGAACCCCCCCCCCATCGAACAGGTACCTGGTACCTCTCTAAATGTATCTATGTGGTACTGATACAATGGCACATATTCAGCTGTAACTGGATGACACCAATACTGTATTGTTAATGTAAAGGACTGTAACACTTACCTGTACATATTCACGTCGAAGTCCTTTGACCCTGACACTGTTTCTCTCAAATGGGACCCTGTACAATTGCTTCATGGTAATTTGGTGCTTTATCAAGATGCGTCTGATAGTGGAAATGCTCACTCGCTCTATGTTATTGAATACTTCTCTATCTGTTTGGATTGCATTGTTTGCTTGGACCAGGTCCACAATGGCAAGCTCCTGCTGTTGGGTGAACAGGCGTTGGCGTCCGACCCCAGAAGGTCTTCTAGTCATTCTATAGAAAAAAGCAATCACGAAATGTTACTGTATTGGTTTGCTTCTTTTCTTACAGTACGAGTACAGCGGTTAAGCCCTCAAATCAAGGGGAATTGTGCACTTTTTGAAAGAAACATGAAACTTCTACCATAGTTAGGTTATACCATTAGGTTCATTTTCAGATTTGGAGGGAAGTCAGATTTGACCTCTGAGGCCCGGTAGAGGTCAAATCCAAAATGGCCGCCATTAATATTCAAAAGTGCCTCACGTTGGAACCAAACACAGTAGAAAAACACTTAAAGTGTCATTTCCCACTAACTTTTGGGTGCCCATTCTGTATCTGATACATTTGAAACCACCAGAATTCAAGAAAAGAAAAGCTTTAGAGCGTTGTTGCTAGGCAACATGGAAGGCCACAGCACTTCAACCAACATATTCTAACAGGTAAAAAGATTGACTATGAACAAACAATATTATTACATAATAAATTACATAATATTATTCATATTGCAAATTAATTTAACCATAGCCAGGAAGGAGTTTTTCTTGGTAGTTAGCTATCTAGCTAGCTTTTGAGGTAAAAATCATGGACATTGATCAAAATAATTATCCTAGTTTAACTAGAAGATAGTCTGCAACATTTATGTGAGCTGAAGCTAGTTTAATGATTGAACAGAGTATATTGTAGATATGAACATAGTATATTGTAGATATTGAACAGAGTATATTGTAGATGTCAGCTTGGTAATGTGAAATTTGTTATGGCTGAAATAGGTAATGTTTATAACAGACCAGCCTACATGGTTGCCACAAATAGCCGGTCAACCAGGCTTGAACACATTTGTAGCTAGCATGTTAATATAAGGCTGTGTCTTTAATTATTACCTAATTATGATGTTATTTTATTATTATTATGTTTCGGCCAACAAGCAATGATTCTAGGAGGTATTCTAGTCCGCTGAGGTATGAGCCAGAGAGCTAACGTTATGGATTGTACATATTTATAATTCGAAATTCGTCTCAGCCTTTATACCACAGATACTCTAGACCCTAGACTCTAGGGTCTATAGCATATAACCGTGTTGTCTGATTACAGTTTGATTCATTTTTCACAATTTAACAGATCTCGTTTTGAAGAATAATCACTGCGCCATTCGTTTCAATGGGAATCGGGACGGTCTATACTTTCAACATAAAGTGTATTTATTATTTTTAATTCGTCCCAGCCTTTACACCACAGACACTATAGGGTCTATAGCATATAACCGCATTTTCTGATTGCAGTTTAATGTAACAGTAAGCTGACAACACCGCAACTGCAAATTAACCACACGGAGATAACCGGCAACCGGTCAAACAAATGTTCTCATTCTGCGCGCGCATCCGCCGTGTTGATAAACAAATAACCCCCCAATTGAACGAAGTTAAACCGTGTTCGCGTGCCGTTCACAGACACCAGAATGAACGAGTTCACAGTAACGTTCATCAGGCAGTAATACAGTACGTTCAGTTCACGTTCGCCGAAAATATGAACGAGTTCATGAACTATCGTTCAATGAACTCGTTCAGGCACAACACTGCTGTTATGATTTAGCCTAGTTTACAAGCATAATTCATATGGGTTTTAATGTAGTACTATTTATTCATAGTTGTATTAGGTCATTAATGTTGATAAATGCCAATAATCCATATAGGACAAGACACATTGGTACTATTATAAATACTTGAGCAATGTTTAATACAATGTTATCCTTTCAGATTCCCATGGTTTGCTGGTGATTTTGATCACAACCATGTCAAAGCGTCACAGCTTGATGAACCCTACCCAGCCCTCTTCATCCAAGCAATCCAAGCCACCCCCCAGCACTAACTGGGACATTTGTGTCCTATGTCAAGTAGTCACAGATGAACCTTTACAGTGTCCACTCAGAAACAAAAGAAAACAGTCTGTTGGTAGTGGCTATGTATCCCTGGCAGAAGACCTTCTCCAGTTCCGTACCCTTCAGCACATGCCAATGGACCTCAACCTGGAGCAATTAGATGATGGAGATGGCATGGAATCCACCTTGAAGAGACACAAGGCTAAGTTGCACAAGAGATGTCGGCTAAAACTCAACAAAAAAGCATTTGATGAGCTAAGTCGGGGGAAAGTAACTACAGCACAACAACAAAATACCTTGTCTGTATGCACGCGATCTGCCCACGGCAATTCACCGTCCACAGAACCTACTTGCTTCTTTTGCAATGAGCCTGCTGCAGGTTCTTCAGGTTTCCATAATGCATCGACCTACAACATTGACAGAAATGTGAGGAAGTGTGCCCTTGAGCTTGAGGACACTGCTCTGTTGGTCAAGCTTGCAGAGGGTGACATGATTTCCATTGAGGCCAAGTACCATCACCACTGTCTGTCTTCATTGTACAACAGAGCCAGGCAGGCTGCATCTAAACGAAATGATGGAGATGATTCTTGTCTACATGGCATATCCTTTGCACAGTTAGTGGCATATCTGGAAGACATGAACAGTGATGAGAACAGTGCTCCTGTCTTCAAATTGACAGACATCGCTCAGTTGTACAAGACCAGGCTGGAACATCTTGGTCTTAATGTAGGTGAACGGATTCACACCACCAGACTGAAAGAACGACTGCTTTCTGAGCTTCCACATCTGAGGGCACATTCATGCGGAAGAGACACACTCCTGAGTTTTGAGAAGGACATTGGACCAGCTCTCATGATAGCCTGTCAAACTGACAGTGATGCCATGCACTTAATGCGAGCAGCACAAGTAGTGCGCAAAGAGATCCTTAATTCATCTTTCTCTTTTGACAGGTCATTCAAAGAAAACTGACAGCAGAAGGCTGTGCCACCATCTCTCTTGGCCTTCATCAACATGGTACTTGATGGTACAAACATTGAGCATCAGTCCACCACAAAACCTGCCCTAACAATCTCCCAATTGATAGTCTTTAACAGTAAGAAGCAGGCACGGAACATGGATTCACCAAGCTCAGCACATACAAGGCACACCCGAGAAACTCCACTCCCTCTATATCTGTCCCTCAAGATCCATGCAGTTACACGAAGTAGGGGGCTTGACACACTGTTCAATCTGGGATTGTGTGTTTCTTATGACAGGCTGCTGCAAATCACATCAGACATTGCCAATGGTGTCTGCCAGCAATTTAGGATGGAGGATGTTGTGTGCCCAACAAAGTTGCGCCATGGACTGTTTACAACAGGAGCTGTGGACAACATAGACCATAATCCAAGTTCTGCAACAGCCAAAGATTCCTTCCACGGCACCGGCATCTCACTTATGCAGCATCTGTCACACACACAAAGCGGAACTGATCGCGGTGTGCTAGTGATTAGTCAAAATGGCTCTTCCACCAAGTCAGTGACACCTCTGCCAACAGCCTACACAATCGTGCCACCAGCTACCCTCCGGACAAAGGAATTCAGTGTGCCACCTGTACAAGGTCCTGTGAGACCTTCCACCCTCCTGGTTTCTACAGCCGCCACAGAGGATGAGTATGCATGGCTCAGAAAAGTCAAGACAGCTGTTGAAACATCTACCATTGATGGCATGATATCATGGTCTGCCTACCACGCTGATGTTCACCAAGCCATCATCCCTCATGCAGCAATCAAAGCATTATTGCCTCTCTTTCTTGACAATGCACATTCAGTAGCAATGATTCGGCACTCTATGGAAAACATTAAAAGAGCAGTTCAAAATGTGAAGCCTGGTCAGATTCCTGTCCTTGCTGCTGACCAACAACTGTATGCTCTCGCTAAAGAACTACAGTGGTCCTGGCCAGACACTTATGGAGAAGATCACTTTGTGATCATGTTTGGTGGTCTACATATTGAAATGGCCATGTTGAAGTTGCTGGGAGACTGGCTAGAAGGCAGTGGCTGGACCAATGCCCTGGTCCAGGCTGACATTGCAAGTTCTGGAACAGCCAATTCCTTCATACATGCCAAACATGTCACCAAGACCCGCCATGCACACCAGGTCACGGCTGCAAGTCTCTATACACTCCTGCAACAAGCGTACAATGAAGAGTGCATATCTGATGATAAAGATGTCATGCCACCTATCAGTCTATCTTTTGAGGAGTGGTGCATTCAGCAAGCAAAGGCCAGTGTTCACTTTGACTACTGGCATAAGACCCTGTCATTGCAGCTTCTCGTTCTGCATCAGGTCCATTCGTGAAGGCAACTTCCAGCTGTACGTTGAATCCCTGACACAGATCATGCCCTGGATGTTCGCCCTAGATCACACACACTACAGCAGATGGCTTTCTGTACACATCCGTGATATGATGACTCTTGCAGACAGACACCCAGCAGTCCTAGCAGAATTCATGTCCGGACATTTCGTGGTGCACAAAACCAGCAACCAGTTCTCTGCCATGGCACTTGACCAGTGCCATGAACAGAACAATGCCATGGTCAAAGGTTCTGGTGGGGCTATCGGACTGACTGGAAATCCAGGAGCACTCAGACGCTGGATGGTGGCAGGACCAGAAATCGCCAGGATCACTAAAGAGTTTGAAGAACAGGCAACAAACCAAAAACATGGACTCAGTGACTCAAGACACCATGAACAGCAACCTGGAGTGCAAACAGCATTCCTAAGGGAGGTTAAGGCACTCGTCACAGTGCTGGAAGAGATGGGGAATCCATTTCTAGAACACAGCCAAGATCTTTCAGTCATTGACACAAGAGACATCGTTGTTGTTGATGTTGCTGATGCTGTAAGAAGGATTATTACCCTTGGTGAGGAGCAGTACACCGAGTTTGTGACCCAAATGCTGGAAAGGTGTACAACAACTATCACACATCCTCTTCCAAAGAACAAGTTGCCACTGTTCAGCAGACCACCTGTCAAGAGCAAAACAAAAGAGAAGGCACAACTTGCCGCACTGAAGAGTGACTGTGGCCTTTTTTTAAGACTGTACATTTCATGTCAAACACGAGATGGAGACACCAACCACTTATTTTCCCATGAAAACCAGGCAGAACCTCCAGCTCTGTCAAGTGGAGGAAAACTTCAGTTCGGGGTTAAAGCAGATCTGCTTCACTGCCTGGAGTCAAATCTGCCCGGAAACAAGAGTGTTCCTGAGACTGATGCAGTAATTCTAGATGGTGCAGTTGTGGTTCAAATGCTGAATCCAAACACATCAAGAACATTTCAAGAGTATGGAGAAACAGTGTTTGTAGCATACATCTCTGCTCAATTAGAGGTAGGCGACCGTGTTGACCTTGTCTGGGATGTACACCTATCTGCCAGCCTGAAAGCCTCAACAAGACAAAAGAGGGGAAACGGCATGAGGAAAAGGGTTGCTCCCCTTACTGTGATGCCCAAGAACTGGAAAGACTTCCTTCGGTGTGATGAAAACAAAACAGAGTTGTTTTCCTTCCTGGCCCGGGAATCCATTAATCTGCCTGTAGCACAGGGCAAGGAACTGTATGCAACAGATGGAACTGGAGTCCTCTGCTCTCCTGCTGACTTATGTGTGGCCCGCCTTGCCCCATGTTCGCAAGAAGAGGCTGACACTCGGCTACTTCTGCATGTGGCAGATGCTGTGCAGAAAGGTTGTAAGAAGGTGACCATACGTACCGTTGATACGGATGTGGTGGTGTTGGCAGTGGCTTCTTTTATCAAAATAGCACTAGAACTATGTATTTCCTTTGCTGTTGGGTCAAGTTTCCGGTTTATCGCTATTCACGAAATGGTTGCCACAATGACTCCTATCAAGTGCCTGACTCTCCCTGTCTTTCATGCTTTCACTGGATGTGACACTGTGTCTGCATTTGCTGGCCGTGGAAAGAAGACTGCCTGGGAGACATTGAAGTCTTTCCCAGAGGTCAGTGATGCCTTCCAGGAACTCCTATGCATGCCAAGTGAGGTCAGTGTAGAGTCCATGTTACTGCTGGAACGATTTGTGGTGCTAATGTATGACCGAACCAGCGTGAGCATGGAAGTGAATGATGCCATGAAACAGCTTTTCTCCCAGAAGTCCAGGAGTTTAGAAAACATCCCTCCAACCCAGGCTGCCCTCAAACAGCACATCAAGCGTACTTGCTTTCAGACGAACATCTGGAACCAGTCACTGGTCCAGGATCCAGAGATGCCAGAGCCATCTGACTGGGGCTGGACAAAGGAAACCACTGGTTGGCAGCCACTCTGGACCACTCTCCCTGAAGCAGCAAAGTCTTGCCATGAGCTGATCCTCTGTAACTGCCAGAAAGGGTGCACTGGACGGTGCTCCTGTCTCAAAGCTGCACTTAAATGTACAGATCTCTGTTTTTGTTCTGGAGACTGTTAAGATAAAAAAAAATGAATTATTTAAAAGTTAAATAATAAAACGGTTAATTATAATAATACAGTTTTTTTCAATTGCTTGAACACGTTTTGCAAAATTTGGCTCGTTGTGTCAAAACTCAACACACAAGCAAATAAGACACAACACTGGGAAATAAACCATTCACATCTATGTCAAATTGAAACTCGGCTATCGAAACCTAACAATTCTTTGTAAAAATGGCACTCTGATGTCAAAATGAAACACACTTGCATCATATGAATACACTTTCAGATCAGCAGCAACACACTGGTCTACTTTATATAAAACACTGCAGTCTTTCATGTTCACTGTTTTTATTCAGTTCCACAGAGGGCACGTTTTCACCACAACCAAAATAAATACTAAATACTGTACATTGCAGTACTGTACATTACAGTGCAGTAAATACAGTTTGAGCAAAAATAAATAAATAAATAAACCCTACTGTACTGTGAACACAGAAAAACATGGACTGTAACACTTACCTGTACATATTCACGTCGAAGTCCTTTGACCCTGACACTGTTTCTCTCAAATGGGACCCTGTACAATTGCTTCATGGTAATTTGGTGCTTTACCAAGATGCGTCTGATAGTGGAAATGATCACTCGCTCTATGTTATTGAATACTTCTCTATCTGCAAGTATTTGTTGCTGTAGCTTGTTGAGACGGATTGCATTGTTTTCTCGGACCAGGTCCACAATGGCAAGCTCCTGCTGTTGGGTGAACAGGCGTTGGCGTCCGACCCCAGAAGGTCTTCTAGTCATTCTATAGAAAAAAGCAATCACGAAATGTTACTGTATTGGTTTGCTTCTTTTCTTACAGTACTGTATATACTGTACTTTACTGTATATACCATAGAAAGTACTGAAACATCTCAATGTAGGTAATCACAAAACTACCACTTTCGTTCAAAAAGGAGCATTAGCCACCCTGCAATACAGTACATGTGATATGGTACTGTACTGCAAATACTCTAGATACAGTCTGAGTAGAGTAGAAAGTAGAGAGTTGAAGACATACCTGTTTTCCAGTCGGAATGTCCTTATCATGGATGAAACTGTGAAACGGCTTAGATTAGGGTGGACTCTCTGCCCAGCTTCCCTCATAGTCAGGCCATGGTTTACAGTATGACATGGTCCACCAAAGTTGCTCTTATGTCATCGGAAATAATGTTCCGTGCACGGCCTCTTCCACCACGTCCTCCTCTATGTCTCTGTCCTCCTCTTCCTCCTCTACCTCTGCCTCTTGCTCTTGCTGCATCCATGCTTGCAAGTTCTCAAAATGGCTTAACTGAGGCCTTTTTGCAGCTGGCTGATTGGTGTTCAGTTTTGGAAGAAAGTGTTTTAAGGTGTGTAAGTAAGTATTCTCAATTAACCAATGTGTTTAGGATTTTGAAAAGATGTGTTTTCCCAATGGTTCAATGAGACGTCATTTTTGAATTAAGTGTCTTATGTATGAAATACTGTGTAGTGTGCAGGAGCAAGTGTGTTGCAGAAAGGAGCAAGTGTGTTGCACCATTGCAACTAAAGTGCAAAGCAGCGTTTTTGTTTAAGGAATGGTTACATGTGTTTAAGGTATAGAAACAAAAACTTCAAGTTGTGTTGCTTTGGTCTAAGCATGTGTCTATAGTGTTCAAGCAATTGAAAAAAACTGTAAATAAATACTATTATTGGCATTATTATTGGCATCATCATTATTGGCATTACAATTACTGTTGTTATTTTGGAAATAAACAACCATTTTGCACCGTTCACCTCCCTATGTCTGCATGATTTGACCTCCATATTGATTTAAATGCATTTTCTTGAATTCTGGTGGTTTCAAATGTATCAGATACAGAATGGGCACCCAAAAGTTAGTGGGAAATAACACCTTAAGTGTTTTTCTACTGTGTTTGGTTCCAACGTGAGGCACTTTTGAATATTATTGGCGGCCATTTTGGATTTGACCTCTACCGGGCCTCAGAGGTCAAATCTGACTTCCCTCCAAATCTGAAAATGTACCTCATGGTATAACCTAACTATGGTAGAAGTTTCATGTATCTTTCAAAAAGTGCACAATTTTCATGGTTATCCGCTGTACTCCATAGAAAGTACTGAAACATCTCAATGTAGGTAATCACAAAACTACCACTTTCGTTCAAAAAGGAGCATTAGCCACCCTGCAATACAGTACATGTGATATGGTACAGTACTGCAAATACTCTAGATACAGTCTGAGTAGAGTAGAAAGTAGAGAGTTGAAGACATACCTGTTTTCCAGTCGGAATGTCCTTATTATGGATGAAACTGTGAAACGGCTTAGATTAGGGTGGACTCTCTGCCCAGCTTCCCTCATAGTCAGGCCATGGTTTACAGTATGACATGGTCCACCAAAGTTGCTCTTATGTCATCGGAAATAATGTTCCGTGCACGGCCTCTTCCACCACGTCCTCCTCTATGTCTCTGTCCTCCTCTTCCTCCTCTACCTCTGCCTCTTGCTCTTGCTGCATCCATGCTTGCAAGTTCTCAAAATGGCTTAACTGAGGCTTTTTTGCAGCTGGCTAATTGGTGTTCAGTTTTGGAAGAAAGTGTTTTAAGGTGTGTAAGTAAGTATTCTCAATTAACCAATGTGTTTAGGATTTTGAATAGATGTGTTTTCCCAATGGTACAATGAGACCTCATTTTTGAATTAAGTGTCTTATGTATGAAATACTGTATAGTGTGCAGGAGCAAGTGTGTTGCAGAAAGGAGCAAGTGTGTTGCACCATTGCAACTAAAGTGCAAAGCAGCGCTTTTGTTTAAGGAATGGTTACATGTGTTTAAGGTATAGAAACAAAAACTTCAAGTTGTGTTGCTTTGGTCTAAGCATGTGTCTATAGTGTTCAAGCAATTGAAAAAAACTGTAAAAAACAAAAATTAAATGTCTATAAAAGGTGGTTTCCTTTATTAGGTCAAAAAGTGACAAACTAATATAAAATAATAAAATGAATAATAATTGTTTAATAAGAGGGGGGTTAGTAACTTATACTTCCATGGTCAATAAACAATGCGACTGTGCTCGCTCAGACCTCTCGCTTGTGATGCTACAATGCTAACATTGCTCGAAAACGAGAACATTCTGCATCCGGCACGTCATGCACTAGGGTGTGGCTTGAGACCTCCATGATGCGGAAGCAAATCTCTCCTTGATGTTGCCCTGTGCCATTGAGCAGTTTTCATAGGAATAAATGGGCGGCCATGTTTTAGTCGGCTGTCCTTTCTTTAATAGGTCCATAGTAGTTACAGGGTAGCAGTTTCCATATAAATCACCATGGTCACAATAGAAAATGTTGAAAAACTATAAAGAATGAACAAACTCAACTTCATATGCACTACTGAACAAAGATTATGAAAATAAAAGGCGCATTTCACTTTAAAAAAAAAATATTCAATGCCGAAACCATATTCAAATGTTTAATTTTCCACTGAGAATTATGACTGTCATCCATTTAGTTTGGGCAGACAGAAATGTTGCAAACTTGACGTATTGCTGCTTCTTCAAGCAGTTGATAGTGGGCGCTGTGCCAGCAACTATTTAATCCCAAGTGAATCCTAAAAAATGTTATGTTTCCTTGACGTCACATTTGTTTACAGATTACAGTTTTGAGAGTGTCGATTTGCCTTCTACTTCTACCATTCTTTACAACCAGCAACGGATATGTTCCATATTTGGCACATTGAAGGCAGCATTTCAATGGCCGCCTCACAATCTTCTTTGGTCAGCAGTCATAATCAATCCTTCATAACTTTATTTGTAAATATGACAATGATGGGTCATTCAGCCTACCAACTAAAGGCCAGACTTCATGCTAATGTCTTCCACATTAGTCTCCCAAACAGACGGTCACATCTGCCTCTCGATCACATGAAATCAAGATCCAGTGGTTTTGTCCAGTTATGTTTTATCCAGTTATTGCACCATATTGCTTTGTTTTGTAATGTTTTTAATGTGTCTTGGTTTTTATGTGTAATGTAATGTGTAAGTGATTATGTACATGCCAAGTGAGGCCAAAGGCAATTTTCTACTTTTGTGGATAATATAGTTGCATTGTATCAGTATGAGATACAGCCTGCAGATGCTTTTTGTGTATCATGTCAAAAAAATAATAATTCAAAATTGCTTTCACAATTAGTGACGTATTTTGGAAACCTCAAAATAATGTATCAATATGTAAGGGATAATGTAGAGCGAGCTGGTCACTGGGTCTGGAATCACCCTGAAAGTTATTAGACATCTTTTGACACAACTATTTTCTAAATCAACCAATCTTCATAAAGTCTTAAGTCAATCTTTTGAAAGATGTCTGTTCATTGAAATAGGCTCCAGACTTGGCAATGGATTTTTTGATATTTTTTCAGATCCCATGTTCTTATTACAAAAAAGATTAACCTCATGATGCTGAAAATGTGTAATATCATGTGATAATGAGGACAATATTTAAATAAAAAAGCTGAATTTGACTGTGAAACAACAGAACAAAAATGCGTATTGTGTCTGTATGCAAATATTTTAATGAACGCACTAATCATATCAAAGCAATAAAATAATCAGAGATGGAACCGTTCATTTATTTACGGATTCCAATGGAAGCCCATTTAAAATGATGTTTTCCGTAGTAGCCACATCTTTTGTTGCACTGGTGACACTGTTGACCCTGTAAGTGTAGTGTAGATTGATATGCATATATACATGGGGTTCTGGTCATGCCACAACTGAATCCTCAACGGATATGGACGTATGCTGGTGAAATAAATCATTAAAAAAACGAGTGGACAAAGGCTGTGACCTTGGCACGTGCTCATAAGTAACATTCACCAGCTACTCAAGGCTGAGATTGTGTACATTCTGTTTTTATTGTACTGCCCATAATCTGACTGCAGGTAGTTCTTTATTTTGTAATGGATTCTGGATGGATTTGTGTTGCTATTCAACCCCAATGAAAAGCGTATACAGAGTGAGGAAAATTTAAAAAATAACGTGAAATATCTAAAGCTTTGAGTTGTCAGGGACCAGCACTTTTCCCACTTATTATTCGGCCCATTTCAGAAGGCTTCAATCACATTTTAATATTTCATACATTTTACACGTCTTGGTTACATCGCATCTATTTTACCGAAATGAGGACTGACAGTTCTATTTGTCATCATGTAAATACACAACCGCATACACTAATGAAATAAATTGGTAATTAACGCATCTAATCTAATGGCATTGGGACACCAACAATTTCTAAACAATTGTAAAAACAAAGTCTAAAAAATTGTACTGTAAAATAAAAATCTCAACTCCCTCTCAAGTGTCTACTTCTGCACGATCTAATACAGGTACCGCTTCTGAAATAGCTCGCTATCAATATCAAAAAATAGATCTCTGCAGGCAGAGGCACAATGGTCAAAATACAGCTTCAACACTAAAGTGGGGGGAGTTCGGGGAGCAGGGGATGGCTCTTCAGCATCCATTCAAGCCCATCTCTGACATATTCCATGGCCTTGAAGTCTCTATAGAGTGTGGCTGTGTGCACTCGCTCTCTCCTTGCTTTGTTTACGGACCGCGGCTTGTTACTATAAAGCCCAGTGCAGAGCCTGAAGAGATGTGGGCCCAAGATGTTTTATCTCTTGTCAGGGCGCTGCTTCAATTAAATTAATGGAATCCATTCAGCTCCCCTCTTTCCCCCTTTTTTCCCTTTCAGGCACTGGCCCTAAGTAAAGAGAATACATCAAAAACATTGTACTGCCTCAAGATGGTGCATCATAGTATTAGCTTCAGCCAGTCATTTTTTCCTCTGCACCATTTTTTTAAACTTAGTGAATTAAATAATCTGTTGAATCTTGACCAGAGAAACCAGCTTGTCATCAATGTTGTGTTGCTCAACTATGGAAATGTAAATTTCTTTGCTACTTTTGTCATGTCAATTTCGTATGTTATAAATAGAATATTTAATGTTGTATATTATCCATGTCCACCAAACCCATTTTTGTCAGGCTTCTTTGTATCAAAAAAGCTCAGGTAATACTTTATTTTAAATGCTTACCTATTAAGATAAGATAAGATACAACTTTATTAATCCCCCATAGGAGAAATTTGTTTGTTGCAGAACAGCCCAGCAGCAATGGAAGGACACAAGAAAAAATAACAATGTAATAAATAAATACAATAAATACAAAGTGCTAATGCATAAGTAGACGCTTATAGTTAAAAATAGGGAAAAAAACAAGACAAAAAGAACCAACATCAAGATGGGCGATGCATATACACATATATACGCATACCTAATATATTAGCTATATGTGCAAACAATGATGTCCCTATGAAAATAATAATACAGTGCAAATCCTTTGTACGGCATTGTTTGTTATCATATTTTATATTATGCTCTTATTGGTAAAGATAAGGACTACAATGGAAACCTGGCGGATAGGCCTACTGGTGATGGAAGGCAAATCATCAATCCTGAAAGGCAAGTAGTGGAGGGAATGACCACAATTGCCAGTTTGCCGATGCTGAATATGGAGGCACTTGTTCAAGAGCACGGTAATCCACTAAATCTAAATAGTTCAAAAGAAAATAATTTCCTCTGGGGGCCCAGAGTCTGAAATAGTCAGTGTGTCCACTGACAACCCAATTGATTTGAGAGGAGAAAGGTAAGAAAGCAGGTATTATAACAATTCACGTCTCCGCAATAGTAGCTCTCTAATCACGCTCTGGTCCACCTCTGAATGGACGGACAGGAAAATTACCTGTCAGCTGTCAGAGCAAAATTACTGGTGAAGATGTGTTGTAGCACTCCCGTTCTCCCGCCATGCTCTTTGTGTGTTGATATTACACCCTTCGGCTGAGTAAATGCTTGCAGAAAAGGACGACTCGCCACTATCAAAGTTCTGCACATTGAAATTAGGGATGATTACGGCCAAGGAGCCGTATTGCAGAATTTAGCGGTGATTTTCGCTATAACGTGACAGTATAAATACTTAGGTCTGACTGAGCCTCCTATCTGTAGAAACAACTGACACAGGTACATATTTAGCCTGCCTGATATGCTACCAAGATACATCAATCCAATGTCTATTTACCAGTTCAATCCGTGATTTAAAGCAGAAATACTTACATTGTAGGTTCAGTTGTGTCGTGGTATAGCTCACATCAATTTCAAACGATGTGTATCTGACACAACACGTGGGGGTCATTCTTTTTTATTGCACGTTTAGAAATGCAGTAAGGGAAACATTATCTGTTTCATTTGGGTTCTGTAGAATTTCCTCCCTCTCCTATATTCATAAACGTGAGCACATCTTAAGTCCAAAAACAACAGTACTCAACAGACCCAACCTGCAGATATAAATGAAGAATTTTAGAATTCAGCAGGAGATCCAGGAAAGCTTAATCTGGGAAAAGGGCTAAAATTACTAATTGGTTTACTGATCAGTTGTACTTTGTTCGATTGATTTGCAATTAATTCTGGTTTGCGGTGCATGGAAGACAGTGGCTGGCGCCAACCTTGAAGCGCGAGGATACCTTATACTCACTTAGAGGGTGATGGGGGAAGACATCAATACATTGTTGTGAGTCTAGTGCAGGAGTTACGCTGACAGTGTCTTCTTCATCTGTTTGGGCTAGGGACAGAGTGTATGGAACGATACATTTTCTGTCTGTTTTAAAAGGGAAGTGATGGATGATTTATCCTCTAAAGTGCAGGTGGGTGGTGTGTAACTGTGATCTTGCAGTTCCATTAGTATAATCTTATGCGTTGTGGAGACAAGGTTTTATACGCCTAAGGGATGTGTTACACACAGTTGGCCGGCAAATATAGCTAGCTTCATTCCTGATGATATCATTGTATAATTATGCCATTCACTGATGAGCAATAAGTGTGATCTAGTGTCTATATATATGTATATATATATATATATATATATATATATATATATATATATATACATATAGAGAGAGAGAGAGAGAGAGAGAGAGAGAGAGAGAGAGAGAGAGAGAGAGAGAGAGAGAGAGAGAGAGAGAAACTTTACAAGATGTACATTTTCGGTAAATGAATGCATTCCAGTTAACTGTTCTTGCTGTTTGGGATTGGGAAGGATCTCTGTCAGTATGTTTAAATCTGAGATTATTTACATGCAATGCTTTTCTGGAAATGTGTTTATTTCATAGATAGCCTCAATAGATTTTGCTACTTATTGGACAAAGGCCCTGTCCCAAGTTTGTCCCTACCCCTGACCCCACTGCACTTCCCTCTGTGTTTAGTGTAGGTTGTGTCTATTTCACCTATAGGTGTAGTACTTGTGCTATTTTGGCATCGCAGATGTCCCTACAAATGGAGCGAATGCAGATGCTGGATCCGGTCGTAGGAAAAGGTAGAAGAAGAATTCCAGAATGCCTTTCAATTTTCATAAAACAAAATGTCAGCCAACGTGAGAATTTACAAATGTAATGATATCTTAAAAAATAAGTGCATGCAACATTTCTATCCTAAATCTGTTTTTAAGATGTTTCAATTTGAAGATGTCTGTACAAGCCGTTGGAAAAGTTGGAGTGTTCCCCATTTTATAGCATTTGTTTTACCCTACCTTTTCATTTGGAGGGAACACTATGTCAAGGAGTATCTCCACATTGAGGGTAAGGACTGGGCCAAAAGCTATATGAAGCTAGACCTATTATTATTACTATTCCCGCCCGATTTCATCCATCATGCTGCATGTCGGTCTGCGTGAGAAGCTGCTGTCTGTTTTAATTTCCCGCCAGGGACTACTTTAGAAATCCTTCACTCAACACATCTCATCTGCAACATTCAATCTCATGCTGCCTCAGATTATCTGCTTGTTTAACCCATTTTCTCATGAGCTCCAAGAAAAGGCTCTAATTTCCCCTCTCACTACACTCCTCAAGCAGATTTGGCAGGTATACTGCTGTTGGCCACTTGTAAATGCTCTAGACTACTGTGGACTAGATAGACCAATTCAGTATAAATACCATGCATCTGCTCCAGCACCAATCCCTCCGGAACAGGTCTGTCTAACTATAGGTCATAGCATACAAGTAAACTAGGGATTATAATAAGAACAAAAGGGTCAGTGGAAGAGCTCCTAAAATGGATATAAATATTCTAAGGTGACGAAAAGTCAACGCTTCTTATTTTTGCGGGATCATACACTAATAAAAACATACTTTTGAATATCATCAGCCATTTCAATTCTGACAGATGCCACTAAATTCTACACACTGCACCGTCAATGCACTGATGGATGTCCCAACAAAGAAATTCGAATAAAGGCAAATTAATCTGAGTTGTAATGTACAATATGATGAGAATAGACAGTAGTGAAAAGTACAGGTAAAACAACACTGTTACAGTAATGGCACATAATGATAAATGTCCAGAAAACAACCATACCTGAACATGCATACGCTGTTGTTGCCAGCCTTCGTTTGCTGGCTGGCAACACCAGCCTAACAGACAGTTTTCTTTAGAAATGTCTTTAATTCTGTAACAGAACGCAGACGCTTTGGGCAGCGCAGATGATTTCTGGATCACTTTCTGTGTTGAAGTGTAATACTAAGTGACAGATCAATCACGGGATGCATTTTGGAGTGTAGGCCTAGAGGACTAAGTTTAAAAGGTAAAAAATAGAAAAGACCCTCATCACTCCAACAAAACTTTAATGATTCTGCGACGCATAACGTTTGAATACTTTTTCTAACCAATACATGTGGATATGGATCGGTTAAGGAGACCCATGTGCATCAGTGAATCATAACGTCCCTAACACACACACACACACACACACACACACACACACACACACACACACACACACACACACACACACACACACACACACACACACACACACACACACACATTAATATAATTAAAGATAATTACTGAGATTCCATATTAAAAAATGGTATGCAAGAGAGACAGAAAGACATTGACATAAAAGAGAGAGAGAGAGAGAGAGAGAGAGAGAGAGAGAGAGAGAGAGAGAGAGAGAGAGAGAGAGAGAGAGAGAGAGAGAGAGAGAGAGAGAGTCCTTTCCACAGATGCCTTCTTGGGGTCTAGACTGTTAGCTTTTTAGCATCTGGCGCGCAGCGATCAGGTTACTGAATGTAAACGTGAGTGGCCTGGGGAGCTGGGAGGTTGCTGCCACCGCCGCCACATTAGGAGACACGTTATGCAGCCGGGCCCCCAGGAGCCCACAGGAGCAGGTTCTCTGTCTCCAGCGCCACCCACGTGAGGGGGGGGGGCTATCCTTCACAGACGTCACTTTGTCTGACCGACCACCCAACTAGAAAGCCTGCTCTGAAACATTCAACAACCCCCCCGCCCCCGTCCCCATCCTTTCCCCACCACCATCACCACAGCTGTGTGGCTGCGCACCCACAGACAAACCAGCACCAGGCTGCACTCTTTTAGCTCAAAGGGCCAGCGTTCGTCAATATGCTGAAGCAGTCGACTGTTTGGATGGCATGAGGGATGACTATTAAAAAAAAAATAAAAAAAAATAAGAATATATAAATATACATTTTTGCTTCGTGTAGCAATCCATGTTGCTTTGGTTTTGACAAAATCCAGAGTATACAATGCAAGATTTTTACATGATGTCACACAGATTCCAATCCATATAAATGTTTTACACATCAACTCATCATGCTCTAAAATAACTCAAAAGTTTGGCATACAATGTTTAGTGTATTTGTGTATCCATACAAAGAAATTGCGTTGTTCCAAAATTATGATTTAAAGTGTACATAATTTATTAATTACAGTTCCACTTCCTCTACTGAGTCATTTCAGATTTATTATCGTTGAGCAAGAGTTGTTCCCCTTGTAGTATTCCAAGAAGTCTCATACATCCTTCCATCTTGATGAATCATGTGCCTTATCCCTGACATACTCCCAGGTCTATGGGATTGGCCCAGTACTTATCCCAGTACGGAAAGATACACATGAGTCTAGAAAATAAATAGGTGAGGGCTACAGCAGACCACCATGAGTCATGGTCCATCAAACCCTCTCCTGGGATACACTATGTGGTCACGTCCACACAGAGAGCGACTTTTCAACTTAGATTTGAAAGAATGGAAAAAGGACAAAAATATTTCAGTAATCAGCAATATTGAAATGATGTATGTGTTTTGTAGTGCATTGTAGTAAAGTGTATTGTCGAAGTGCATATACGTATGTACAATTAACCCTGGGACTCCCCTGAAAATGCAGGCAGCATTGGGAGAGGGACAGAGAACCGTTGACGTAGCGCTCAGTAATCACTAGAGGTAGATTTAACCATTTGGTGCATTAAAATGGCTCCACTCTTTTCTGGTGCTCTATTCTGTAGGAGTTAAAGCCTACCAACAGCATACCAACATTTGACATTAAGGAGCACTATACTGTCCCCCATTAGATATCTCTAACCCGTTGTATAGGTTACATGCAATACAGAGCAGAACCAGAGAAGGTGGAGGCTGGATGTTGGTGGATGAAATTCTGCTCAGCACACCTAACTTTGCAGAGTGTGTGTTTAAGATGAAAGGTCTTAAATTGAACACTTATCAGTGTACATGCATTTGATTGGGCCGCGTTAGCAGTCAGCTGATAGGGGGCGCTTGATTAGTGTCCCGCCAGAACTAGCTATGCCCATAAGACGTGGCCTGAAAGGGTATCAAAGGATGGTGAATTCTTTAATCATTACAGAAAAACACTAAAATTAATATTATCACCACTGTTCCAAAATCGATCAATGGAGAACGCAGATCCGAACCAATGACGTCAATTCTCCAACTACGTTGCAGACCACGATAGTTTCACAAAACACATATGTTTCGCAGCACTCTGCTATATTAAATAATGGCCTTGTGTGATGGTTACTCTTGAAGGTTTGCATCACGAGAAGGACAATAAGGCTCCATCCACTCGTATGAGTGGAGTTTCTTGACGGTTGACAATAGTCTCTCCTTGCACTTAGACTTCTCAGGATAATCATTATTTTCCGCTCACCTGAGGGTATTATCCTTTGACAAAAAGATGAACAAAAGAAATCACTCGTTGACAATGTTGACATTCTTAAACACATTTAAAAATATCCTACTTCTGCGTGGAGCTGTAAATTCTGAGAGCTGTAAATGGTGCCTTAATACATATTCTTCTTGAACAAGTGATTCATTGTTGTCAATGAAAGGTAGCACATCATTGAATATGTCCGGTTATATAAAGGATAACTCTGGCAAATAATTAAGAAGAGAGATTAGTGGAGGCATGGCAGTGTATATTCAGCCTCATTGATTTGGACGCTAACTCATTCACATTAGCTTAAACTCTCAGGATTATATTTATCTTTATGTGTGTGGCTCTCAAGGTAACATTCTACTCATTATACATGGGACCATTACAAAGACAATCAATAGTTGCTTTTAGGGAACATCGATTATCTGATTCGGACCCTACAGAATTGAGATTCTGCTTCCTTTGATCAAAACAGCCACCAATACCTAACCAGCCCTTAAATATTATCTCCTCCAATTATAGGCTACTGTCCAGATAATTGCCTCCTATGTGAGGACCATTAAACAACCAAGTCATTCACACCTTTTGATATCATCGATACAGAACATGTAAAAGGGTGTAAAGGTAGGAAGACGCTGACTAAAAGAACACTGCGTGGTGTTTTAACCACTGGACACGTTCCTTTGGTTCTTTATCTCCTCAGGATGTGGTGCTGGACTGGCTCAGCTGATCAGATTTTTTGATTTTATTCATGATTTATTTGCTTTTGTTCAACGAGCCATTACGACGCAGCTCTCAATAACAAACCACTAATCTCCGGACGGCGTTTTCGGAGCCCCGTTGCGTACACAAAGGGAATGACTGGTCTCGCAGCGGACGAACCTCAAGGTGTCATTAGGGAGCCAATAGAGCTGTGTCTCCTGCTATCAGGACACCGCCATGGTCCTATTAGATTGTGTTTTCAATTTTTTAGAACTCAATCCTTTATTTTCTTTTTTGGGTTTTGCATTACATTGTGAACAGTTAAAAAATGTGTTGTGTTCCCTGAGGCATTGGCAGGGAAAAGGGGTTATTATTTTGTGCTGCCTTCCTCTTCTTATCCAATGGTATCTTGTGTCCCTTTGAAGGAAGAGAGGCAGCAGATGCAGGGAAAAATGAGAAAATTGCTCTACTTTTCCATCATTTTTTCTGGCTATTTTGAGTCAAATTAGATCAAGGGTGTTACATCTGTCTCGTGTAACACAAGGGGCCGCATTTGGTTAGGGATGCACCTCCATCGTGGATCAAAAAGATTTGCCAACAAAGCACTTTGTCTGTTTCCTTGTTTTTTGTTAGGAAATGTCCACATTTGTTATAACATTACATCAGGCTGAAGCAGGAGGCGAAATCTGAAAAAGTGGATTTATTGGAATGAAACAATGTTTTATATTTATCGTGCTATAAGTTATACTTTACAAATTCAAAACTAATCAACTAACAGATGTTGTTTCCTGGTCAGATTATATCTTCTTTGAATATTTAATCATGTGCCTTATATGAATGCTTAATTGTAAAGGTAAAATATGTAACATTTCTGCATTCAACTATCCAAAAACAACTAGACATATGTTGCATATTTTCTTAAATTGTGTACTTGAAAATTTCCCAAAATGTTTGCAAAAAATTTAAACCCAGACAAATCTGTTGTTTGATTTTGGGTCTCATTGGGTCGCTTGTCAAAGGCGTCATATTCCCATTGCCACCTCACTTCCGTGAATTCAGGGATACAAGTGGATCAGGCCCATGGAACACGCTCATAGTTATTTATACTTTGAACTTTTCATTTCAATTACTCTATCAAAATGTATGAATGCTGTAATGTCAGGTTTTAGCAAATTGCCGTAATATTTTGACCACTGAAAACAAGCGCTGGGCTACAACACAAATTCATTTGCATTAACTCTCAAGCATTGTGAGACTTCCACCACGTGAGATCCCGCTCGGCCCAAGTTCAAACCGTAGTAGCGACACCAGGCTGAAGCACTGTGACTTTAAGAATTCCTAGTTTTCCAGCTGACAGTAATTTTGGAAGTAAGCTAAATAACAAGGGGGACCTCAATTGGGTTTCATCGTCATAAGATATGCCGAGTTGACAGTGGTGTAGGTAGGTCATTAAGGGCCCCGCTGCAATAGCATTAAGGGCCCCACCACTTCCCCATAAAAATGTATTCGAAAATATATATATTGGTCAAATTCCAATTTGAAGAAATCCACCTACATGAAATAAATGTGGGTTACTTTAAATTTAAATTGATTTGATTCACGTTCAACAGATACATAGTATAAACCTATCATATGATGACATAAAAATACCAAATTAAAATTGTATGCTGACAAATTATAGCAGGAGTCATCGACCACCTATCATTTATTTGTGGTTTGGATAAGGATTAGAAGTTATGTAACTTGAGACCTTGGTGTAAGTATTCAGGTCTTCAGGGAGTGGTAGCGCCCCCGAACGGGCCCCAAACAAATGGGTGCCGTTTAAATCTCACTCCAAAGTTTTATGAAAACTTGGCAGCTCAGAGTTTTGATATAGAGACTCCTAGCTTCAAAAATTACGCATCATACCTTTAAGTATTTTACACCATTTCAGCAGGTTTCAGTGTTTTTGTTGTTACAGAGAGCTTACACATTATTGGGGGACAATTTGCTTATGTATTTTGACAACACTACCAAAAAATCACTGAAAGAGACAAATTACAGAGAGAGACAAATTATCTGATACATTTTGGTATTTGCTTGTCGAAAAGGTGAAACATTGATTCAAGTTTGTATCATTGCCAAGGTTGAAAACTTGGCACAAATTGTGTTTCTGTTCGTCATCACGTGCTTTCAGTGTAACTATTATTGTGAGTGCCATGGCAGCTATGATAACTTTATCTTGGCTAAGCCGTGCCAAACTGTACATTGATGGTGGCATTGGAGGAACTTTTGATAAGGCCTGCTGCTATCTTCGTTACCACGGCGGCATACAATGCCTTTGTTTTGAGCCAACATTATATTGGTTGTGTATGAAGATTATGAAGGTACACACAAAATGTAAATGGTTGACTGCAAGTTCCTTGTCAAACATGTTCACTTAAAAGAGAAATCTTTTGAAATACCTTGACGGAGATCGTCAAAAATATATTTCTAGCTCTGTGCGGCCCAACTTTGTCTTATATTTTTTTAGCCTATAAGTAGCTATCTGGAATGTTGCAAATCAAGACATTAGTGGGAGTCCTGTATGAATCTCATTAGATGTTATGGTTGGATTGAACGCATCTGCTATTTCTCTAGACCTAACTTCCAAAACAGAACCATTCGGATGTGTAAACCGATAACTGTAGTGGCCATGTCAACGCCTTAATACGTATATGTTAATCCCTTACCATCCCATGCCATAGCCTAATGGATAAGTTATGGAAAAACGAGGTGGGTACACTAATTAAGTAGAGGAGTGAGGAGAAGCTGGGAAGATCAGCAGTCCTATGTAACAATAACTTTATTGGATGTTTTTGGAAGACTTAATAAGAACCTTTAACAAACATAAGGTTATGGACAGACATTGGGAGGAAATAAGCAGAGTCTATATTTAGACTAAGACTGCCCTCTGCTGTAGTTAATACAAGAACCTCAGAAGATAATTTATCATAAATAATAATATTTCATATTATATTCACAGCTTATGTATTAGAGATACATTTTCCTTTCAAGGTAAGATTTTTCTTTTCTAAAAAATGTTTAACAATCCATAGTAGAAATTTTAGACGGGGGAATTTGAATGCATAACTGTAACGGAAATAAAAAATAAAAAGGTGAAATAACGATGACTAAGCCTATGATTTGCATGCGGGCATCTTATTGGGCCTTTTACATCTGAATACCGCAGATTAAACCTTACAATACAAGTTTTTTGAAGTACATTTGAACCCAAATGTTGATCCTAGAAGCAGCCATATGGAGCTGAATTCAGCGCGGTTAGAGTACAGACACAGTAGAGATTGTTGATCCAGAGATGGATTATGGGTTTACATTTAAAGGTGGTCAAGTGGTTGGTGTTAAAGCACTAAAAGCACAGTGTAACATCTGTGCCTGTTGATTCCAACCAGAATCACACAAAAGAGCGCTTGAGGCTAAAAGCAGATTAAGAGGCTTAGTTCATGATCACTGCTTGAAAAGATAACATTGTTGTAGATGTGATGGTGGGGCCAAACTATCAGTGAGGTAAATTGAAAATATGATTCATTATTTAGTGTTGTACACATTATTATGTTATGTATGTATGAAAAGGTCACACTATTTGAAGTTAATCAAAGCTGATAATAGGATAAGGCACATATAAATCCTGCTTCGGGTCATGGCCGCGGAACGATGGACATAAGGCAGATGGGAGGCCAGTCCAAATCCACTCACACACCATCAAACACCAACCCTTTATTGGTATGCACCATGTGGAGATGGAATGTAGCCATCATATGAAACATAAACACGACCCCAGTTACAAATTAAACCCCTGGTGGGTGGACTTGGCACAGTGTGCACGTGAGCGTTATTATTCTGTCAATAATAACAATAACAACATTTCTGGCATTGGTTAAGCTTTCCTTCAAGTCTTTGAACTGAATCAGTTGTAAAATAGTAATATATTGCGATATATTTTAACCAATTGGGAAACAACTATACATATAACCCCCCCCCCCCCCCCATATAGACTAATTTAGATGGCAAATTAATCTTAATTTTTTTGTGGCAACTATTTCTCATTGCTGATGATGTAAGACGCACAAAGGGGCACTGGTTTAAGAGCCTCCATCATTGACAATTTCAATAGCTTTGTGCAATGTCCTCTTTAGGCTTCCCTTTGTTTAGCTGTAAATGGCTTTTATTGTTGAAGGCAACGTGTGTGTACGTGTGTGTGTGTGTGTGTGTGTGTGTGTGTGTGTGTGTGTGTGTGTGTGTGTGTGTGTGTGTGTGTGTGTGTGTGTGTGTCTGTGTGTCTGTGTGTGTATGTGTGTGTGTGTGTGTGTGTGTGTGTGTGTGTGTGTGTGTGTGTGTGTGTGTGTGTGTGTGTTTGTGTGTCTATGTGTGTGAGTGTATGTGTGTGTGTGTGTGTGTGTGTGTGTGTGTGTGTGTGTGTGTGTGAGTGTGTGTGTGAGTGTGTGTGTGTGTGTGTGTGTGTGTGTGTGTGTGTGTGTGTGTGTGTGTGTGTGTGTGTGTGCGTGCGTGTGTGTGTGTGTGTGTGTGTGTGTTTGTGTGTGTCTGTGTGTGTTTGTTTGTGTGTCTATGTGTGTGAGTGTATGTGTGTATGTGTGTGTGTGTGTGTGTGTGTGTGTGTGTGTGTGTGTGTGTGTGTGTGTGTGTGTGTGTGTGTGTGTGTGTGTGTGTGTGTGTGTGTGTGTGTGTGTTTGGGTGTGTGTGTGTGTGTGTGTGTGTGTGTGTGTGTTCATGTTTTTTTGCGTATAGAGGTTGGGGAAGATCCTTCCAAAGAATGCCTGATAGCGGCGCCTGTGTTTCATCATTTCTCAGATGGCAATTTGCCTCATTAGCCACATGCTCAATCAGTGTGCACATGTCCTGCATTGTAGCGCTCCGGTCTGGGTCAAACGCTCAGGTCACTCTGAGTGGCTAGGGCAGCCCAACACTGCACTGATATTTGAATGAAGTGAATTATCACCAATTTGTTTCATTATTATTTATTTGAAGCCCAGGACCAGCTCAGGGCTTCGATGTAGAGTAGAAGCAAAACAGAATTTGGACGGGAAAAAAAATAAGAAGCATAAATTAGCTGCAAAATTTTCTGTTCTCAGACCTTTCATTGAACTGTGAATCTGATGGTGACAGTCAGACATACTGAACAAAGCTCTGCAGCATCTTGCAAAATAGGGGGCTGGAAGAATATGATAGATAGATGATTAGATATGAAATGCAAACCGTAGTTCCTCCACTGGTTGCATGCCACACATGCTGAGAACTACAACGTCTGGGCTACTCATGACAAGTCCCTTTATTTTATCAAAGCAATAGAGGTCAGCTTCTTGACAAAGCTTGAAGCTTGATTGCACAAAGAGAGAAAGACGGTATACAAGGTCCAATTGACATGCTGTGAGGTCAGTGGCTGGCACTGAATAGTAAATCTGAATAGTGAATATAATATTCCCATACATAAATATTATCAATTATAGCTTACAATCAGAGTTTCTGATATAAGGTCAATTCACTCGATTTAAACAAAGGTGGGGCACTTATAGGAACCGTTTTTTTTGTTTCATAAAATAAAATGTCCAAATAATTCAGGAAAAATCCTTCACATTGATGTTTTATAAGAAAACAGATCGATTTATTTGGGTGATTATTTTCCATGGAAAGTGGATTGTACATTCAAGGCTGACCTTTAGTGCTTTGCATGTTAGGCTGCTGCTCGGAGGATAGCAGACATTCTAGCTAGCGCTAGCAACACCAGCAGCCATTATTTAACTGACCAGTTGCTTGCTGCCAGCAAGATCTCACAACTTTCTGTAAATTGGTGTGATGAACATTTTAAAGTGCTGGTCTTGGCCACTCTCTTTCATTATCACAAATTAACTTAGGCAATACAATTTTCTGAAACTTCTCAAACGTTGTCGGAATACACATGCGCATATCGCCAGGGGTGCTCAGCCAGTGTGGGGTCCACTACACACACTAGAAGAGCGTGCTCGTAGTGACGCCATCTCTTTCATTCCACTCGAGCAGGCATCCTTGGATTTATAGACAACATCGGCATATAATATAGTAAGGGGTCTAAAGGTCTCAAATCTTATTATTGGTAAAGACATAATTATAATGACATATACATGCCTATATGCCTTAACCATTTTTAATCTAACAAGAATAGACAAACATAAAATGGATTGAGACCTACAAAGAAATTACTTTGAAACACATTACAAAAATGTCCCTGAAAAAGACAGTTGTAACATTCATCATATATTGGTGAAATTAACCTTTATTAAATTGCAATATTCTCCACGTACCACCTGCCAGCATTGTAATGAAAAGGGATTCAAATTAGGAAGAGGCCCTTCCTTCCGTCAATGGAAACCATTTTCCTTTCATTAGTGAGCACTTGAACAGGATGCAGCGAGCGGGCAGGGAAAGACTGAAGAAACACACACGCACTAGAGCACACTTTCTTTAGGGATTAGGACACAAAAAGCAAACAACACTTTTTAAATGTCGTACATTTGTACAAGAAAACAAATTCCATGTCGTTGTCTGTCTGACTCAAGCAAACTAATAACAATAATAAAAGATCAATATGCAAAATGTCATTGGATGGCACATGGTTAAATGGAGAAATAGTTATCAATGATAATGACCCTTTTCTTCTGTACCTTCACTATGAACCATCTTGAACATGACACAGAGTGTGCTACACTCTGTATCATGTGTAGCTGCCCCCCCCCCCCCCCCCATGCCTTCTCACTTAAAGTGCGCCGCTGAAGTCAGTTCCACAGGGATGTTTTGCCACACCAGGATATCTTATTTGATTCTCTGACTCTAATCATAATTCCCTTTTTTACACAGCTGTCGCTTATGTGGAGCAAATCATCCGGACCCCCCCCCCCCCGGTCTTCCCCTTCACTCAGACCCTCCTCAGCCCCCCTGTCAGGCCACATCTCGGCGGCTCCGGCGCTCGCCACGGGTCAGCACATTGCGTTCCACAAATCCACTGTTCACCGAGGAATTGGACTGGGAATTTACATCTCACAGAAGCATTTTCCCCTCCATTTGTTAGCGTGGCAGGTCAGCGCGCTGCTCGGCGAACAGAGAGGGAAAGATAATGGCCTCGGCGCGCTGCCTCCATATTTATTACGCACTCAGCCGCTCTGACCTTGCAGAGGCCTTGGGATGCCTTCTGTTTTTTTCTTCCTTTTTTCACCTCTGTTTTTGTTTGCCCATCGTGTTTTAGTGAGACAGTCCGTTAGTCAGTTTGCTGCTTCTTTGATCCTCTGGTTTCAGCTTGCATTAGTTTCTATATTATGACTTTCATTAGCATGTGTCAAACCAAATGTGTATGCTCTTGTGAATGGATCTTATGTCTAATTGGAGTTCCCTAGGTCTGATATTCTTACCGAATTTATTACATATTATCATATATATCATGTATTTAATGTGACACAGTACAACAATCTGTCAGATAGTCTGTACCGGGCTTGAGGCAATGCTTTGTCTGCCTCATTTTAGGATGCACACCTAACCCACCTGCCACATCATCCATTGGTTTATTATCCAAACGTTTATAAGAAGCCTCTTATAACCAAGGTCCTTTTCTATTATACACATCATAATCCATCCACGAAACTGTACATCATTACCTGCGCTTTGATCATCCCCATCAAACCTAATGGAGCAGAGAATTTTGCAGCGTCCAAAGATTGTTTACACTTGTGTGCTGACGTCGCCCACTTAGTGGAACAGGAGGTGGACCAGGCGTGTTCATCTCAGCCTACCACACTCAGAAAGGTAAAAAAGCTTGCACTCCTGCCTGAGCCCAGAATGGCTTGACCTTTCAGAAAATTACAAAAAGCAATGGCTTATAAACAACTGTTTTAATATGGCCTAAAAAAATACTTTCAATTTAAACGAAGGCAGAGAAGTCATGTCAATGTGAGTTTAAGAGGTTTACATTTCCATAGTGACCAAAGCAGAGGTTTTATGAATTACACTTTACTCCGAAAGTGTATGTTTAGATTAATGCAACCGAATCTGCGTTGTATTCTTATGTTATTTGGCTGTATTTACATGAAGAAGTTTATGCTATGAGTTCTTTAATATCTTTTTATAACAAATACTTTATAACCCAATTCCACCCACTACAAATGTAAAATGTCAAATATAAAGTAGAGCACACGATGTTACCAGCCAAAAAACATGCTGTTGCTGTTTTTGAGCGGTAGTCGAGTGGTAGGTGCTATGCAACCTGGGTTCTTAATGGCATCCTGACAAATACATGGTTTCTCCTCTGGCAAATATTGATTCACTCTCGCTATCTAGCATCATGTCCCTTTATCACTGTTCAAACAACTTGTGTAAGCAACTTTGGTATGGTATGGGGGTGAACAGATGAGCAGGTACCTGACACTTGATCCCATGCAGGACATTGGGTGGTGAATATCAACAGGATGGGATCACTGTGTATCTTCTTAGATACAGACTATGTGACCGATGAAATAGTTACAAGTACTGGACCAAAGATGCATCGCATTACCATGTTTGGTTCATCATTGTACAGGTGCATCGCACAGCGAGTTTTGGTTGATCAGAAGCAAATATTAAAATTAATGTAGAAATACATACATTTTTGGAATAAATTATTGAACCCATGAATACTGCAAAATGTGTGTTTTTTCCCACAAATAACATTTGTGAGCATGCTGCTTACGTGCATGTGTGCTAAGCTGTCTGTATGAACAGAGCGCGCCTTTTTAAAGAGATCAGAGATGGACAGGGGGATTAGTAACCTTATCCCCTTGGT